>NC_084616.1:50269413-50369413 GCF_033978795.1 Nerophis ophidion
ATCAAGAAAGGAACCAAGATTGAAAAAGACAACAAACTTACTTGCTATATTTCAAACCGCAGCCTCCAGTCGGTAATACCACCAATTAACAAACTCCTGGCTAAAAAGCAGCTTATTGTGGTGGATTCATTCAAACCAGCTATGTATGATGATACTATGTATGATGAAAAAGAAGCACAGTGCAGAAAAAGATCACAAAAGTACAAACCCCGTTTCCATATGAGTTGGGAAATTGTGTTAGTTGTAAATATAAACGGAATACAATGATTTGCAAATCCTTTTCAACGAATATTCAATTGAATGCACTACAAAGACAAAATATTTGATGTTCAAACAATTAAGTTTATTTTTTTTTTGCAAATAATAATTAACTTAGAATTTTATGGCTGCAACATGTGCCAGAGTAGTTGGAAAGGGGCATGTTCACCACTGTGTTACATCACCTTTTCTTTTAACAACACTCAATAAATGTTTGGGAACTGAGAAAACTAATTGTAAGTGGAATTATTTCCCATTCTTGTTTTATGTAGAGCTTCAGTCGTTCAACAGTCCGGGGTATCCGTTGTCGTATTTTACATTTCATAATGCGCCACACATTTTCGACGGGAGACATGTCTGGACTGCAGGTGGACCAGGAAAGTACCCACACTCTTTTTTTTACGAAGCCACGCTGTTGTAACACATGCTGAATATGGCTTGACATTGTCTTGCTGAAATAAGCAGGGGCGTCCATGAAAAAGACGGCGCTTAGATGGCAGCATATGTTGTTCCAAAACCTTTATGTACCTTTCAGCATTAATGGTGCCTTCACAGATGTGTAAGTTACACATTCCTTGGGCACTAATGCACCCCCTTTGGCTTTTGAACTTTGCGTCGATAACAGTCTGGATGGTTCGCTTCCCCTTTGGTCCGGATGACACGATGTCGAATATTTCCAAAAACAATTTGAAATGTGGACTCGTCAGACCACAGAACACTTTTCCACTCTGCATCAGTCCATCTTAGATGATCTCGGGCCCAGAGAAGCCGGCCACGTTTCTGGATGTTGTTGATAAATGGCTTTTGCTTTGCATAGTAGATATTTAAATTGCACTTACAGATGTAGCGACGAAATGTATTTAGTGACAGTGGTTTTCTGAAGTGTTCCTGAGCCCATGTGGTGATATCCTTTAGAGATTGATGTTGGTTTTTGATACAGTGCCGTCTGAGGGATCGAAGGTCACGGTCATTCAATGTTGGTTTCCGGCCATGCCATTTACATGGAGTGATTTCTCCAGATTCTCTGAACCTTTTGATGATATTATGGACCGTATATGTTGAAATCCCTAAATTTCTTGCAATTGCACTTTGATAAACGTTGTTCTTAAACGGTTTGACTATTTGCTCACGCAGTTGTGGACAAAGGGGTGTACCTCGCACCATTCCTTTCTTGTAAAAGAGTGAGCATTTTTTGGGATGCTGTTTTTATACCCAATCATGGCACCCACCTGTTCCCAAATCACCTGCACACCTTTGGAATGTTCCAAATAAGTGTTTGATGAGCATTCCTCAACTTTATCAGTATTTATTGCCACCTTTCCCAACTTCTGTGTCAGGTGTTGCTGGCATAAAATTCTAAAGTTAATGATTATATGCAAAAAAAATGTTTATCAGTTTGAACATCAAATGTGTTGTATCTGTAACATATTCAACTGAATATGACTTGAAAATGATTTGACAAATCCTTTTACTCCGTTTATATTTACATCTAACACAATTTCCCAACTCATTTGGAAACAGGGTTTGTACGTTAATGTTGAATTGAAGATGTTTTTCCCAACAACACAAGCTGATGAGATGAGTTGTTGGTGTATGGATTGTTCTTGCTAGTTTTAGCTCCATAGTTTAGTCAGTTTTTCAAGGGGGCAGTCTCCACTTTGTTTAGTTCAGAGCGAGGCAGTTGAAGTTGTCGGGGGTGAATGAGCGCTACCGGACTCATTATTTTCCCACACTTTCCTTTAGCATTTTATTCACATTTATGTCAATTTCCTTGATATTCTGCCTTTTTCAGCGGATTCCTTTTTATTGACCAGTTTTGTGACTTCGGTTACGCGAATGCAGAAATGCATTACTTCTTTTATTAGGTTTAGTGATTATTGATTAGGCATACTAGCCCTGTGTCAAATAAAAAGTAGCAACCATGATGAGATACCAAACTTCTAGTAGACATGCTAATTTTTATTCACTCGCTCCTCATCTGTTTCACCGTCACATTGTTGCATTGTTTGGCGCAGCCCATTTATCTTTTTTTTCTTCTTCAGTGATTATATTTTTATAATCGTAAGAATACATAGTCAAAATCGAAATGAATATTTGATTAATTGCCCAGCCCTAGTATGCGTGTTCGTGTGGACAACTTATTACTCGGTTTTCACTGTTATTGTTTAGTGCTCAAGTAGATACTTCATATAACTGATGCAAATGTATTCCACTCTTGGGTGTTGCTGAAGGTTGCATGGTTGTCTCTCAGTATTAAAAATGTTATCCAGTTATTTGAAGTGGTTCATTTTCTCTATACTTTTGAGGTAACAGCATGTCAACTGTCTAATTCAGGGGTATCAAACTCAATTTACCTGAGGGCCGCTGGATGCAGAAACTGGGTGAGGCTGGGCCGTGGGAAAAGATATCTTAAAAAATCTAACATGCACTTTTTAATGAATTCACCTTCTATGAATGGCTTTCCCGCCCTAGCAACATACTTGCCAACCCTCACGATTTTTCCAGGATACTCCTGAATTTCAGTGCACCTCCCGACAATCTACCGGTGCAACCATTTTCCCGAATTTGCCCCAATTTTCACCGGGCCGACATTATTAAGGGCTGCTGTGACTCCACTGCCTTTAATGTCCTCTTTTAACCTATCTACAGTGATTTACCCCCTGTGAACATTTTTGTCATTCAAGTACCCCCTAATCAGAGCAAAGCATTTTGGCTGGAAAAAAAAGAGATAAAGTAAAATACAGCACTATGTCATCAGTTTCTGATTTATTAAATTGTATAACAGTGCAAAATATTGCTCATTTGTAGTGGTCTTTCTTGAACTATTTGAAAAAAATGATATAAAATAACTAAAAACTTGTTGAAAAATAAACAAGTGATTCAAATATAAATTAAGATTTTTACACAGAAGTAAACATCAACTTAAAGTGCCCTCTTTGGGGATTCTAATAGAGATCCATCTGGATTCATGAACTTAATTCTCAACATTTCTTCACCAAAAAATTAATCCTTAACATCATTATTTATGGAACATGTCCATAAAAAGTTTAGCTGTCAACATTGAATGTTGGATTGTTGTATTATTTTTTCACAGTTTATGAACTTACATTCATATTTCATTGAAATATTATTCAATAATATATTTATAAAGGATTTATGAATTGCTGCTATTTTTTATAAAAAATTTATAATAATTCTCACTTGCCCCTTGGTATACCTTCAAGTACCTCCAGGGGTTCGGGCATCCCCTAGAAGAGGACTACTGCTCTATTACATGTCATCGTGCACGCTTCTACATCTCACAACTAATGTGCCAGCTCTGTAACATGTTGTATGAGACACGTGCAGAACTACGTCAGGGCCTGCAACGTACTTGTGCATCAGCCATACGGGTCACGCTGAGGGTGGCCGTATAAACAACTTTAACACTGTTACAAATATGCGCCACACTGTGAACCGACACCAAACAAGAATGATAAACCCTTTTTGGGAGAATTTCCGCACCCTAACACAACTTAAACACAAGAGAACAAATACCCAGAACACCTTGCAGCCCTGACTCTCCCTGGATACAATATATCACACCTCAACCGACGCAAGTAAGGAGGGTGGAGGGTTGGTGGTAGCGGGGGTGTGTATATAGTAGCCTGGAAGAGTCAGGGCTGCATGGGATTCTGGGTAATTGTTATGTTGTGTTTATGTTGGGTTACAATGCGGATGTTCTCCCGAAATGTGTTTGTCATTCTTGTTTGGTGTAGGTTCACAGTCTGGCACATATTTGTAACAGTGTTAAAGTTTTTTTTACGGCCACCCTCAGTGTGACCTGTGTAGCTGTTGATCAAATATATCTTGCAATAAGACGTGTGTCTGGCATGGCCAGATGCAACATATAACTGGGCTTGCACGCTGCCAGTTCAGGATGTAGGGGGCGCTAAAGTGCCATTATGGCACTCCCTGAATATTGTTGATATGGTATAAATCGACAAGGGCTTCGAGAGAATTGGTGCCCTGACACTTAAGGGTCTCCCGGGAAAATTGGGGACGTGGGCAAGTATGACGCTGTTAAGCGCCGTTCATATAAAACTTGCAGGCCGCACCAACATTTAATTGTCATATCAAAGTGTGGGCCGCATAACAACGTCTCGTCATGTTTGAGGCCCCTGGTCGAATTCCTTCACAGAGATGCTCCCATGGTACAAAAATCAGTGACGAAGGGTCTTGATGTCTCCCGTCCAAAGGCAAAACCCAGTAACTCAATTTTGGTCAAAACTGAGCTGATAATAATTTTGGAGTTACTAGGTGATATGCTTTACATTAGTATATGCGATATTGTAATTTGTTCCGTAAGTAAGCAGCTTACTTACGGAACAAATGTTTTTTTCCGTAAGTAAGCATATTACTTACGGAATGAATTACAATATCGCATACACTAATGTAAAGCATATGACCTAGTAACTCCAAAATTATTATCAGCTCAGTTTTGATGTTTTTTTCCGTAAGTAAGCAGCTTTCTTACGGAACAAATTACAATACCGCATACACTTATGTAAAGCACATTACCTAGTAACTCCAAAATTATTATCAGCTCAGTTTTGACCAAAATTGAGTTACTGGGTTTTGCCTTTGGACGGGAGATGTGACTTTGAACACACTGCACACGGTCTGTTTTTTGAATGCCTCCTTCTGTAATCATGACCTCAATGGGTACATATTTTGTGGTCAAGGGATTTGTCTTCAACAGCATTGACCTCCATTCACATTCTTTGCCTTGTGCTCTCATGACTTAAGCTCATGTTTGTAGCTCTTTGGACTTCCCCTTAAAGAAAATATGAGTACCACCCCTTGATCTGTCTGATATATAATTAACTGACATATTGGGCTAACTGTTAGAATTGTTTCTATTACTAAAGAGATTGTGTTGTCTTCAGGACAAGTTCTGCATTATGTGATTTATTTTAAATACAATGATAATAGCAATCTCACTTCTATGGAGAAATCTATCGGATAATCAACATTTTAGGATTAGATGTGGGGAAAAAGCTCACGTGTTTCTAAAATAATCATTTAAAAAAATAACACCTAATGGAGAAATCTATAGGTTGGGCAACATTTTAGGACAGTAAAGACAAACCCTCATGTGTTTTAAGCAACACAGTCTGAGTCAAAACCCCATATTGAACATTTTGTAAACGATTGTCTTGTTTGTAATCTTAGAATAAATAAAAAGAAAAAAATTCTTTATTTAGGTCATAAATTTTTTTTTTTAAACCAACCAATAGATACTGAAAAATAAAATTATAGAAACTCAATAAATGATAATACAGTCAAATTGTTCAGCAACATTAACTTAGGAGCACAATATATAAAACATTTTAGCCTAAAATACAAAATGTATAAAACAATTTGTGATGTTTTTTTTTATTGTAGTGCACAGTTTTTCGAATGGGTCTTTGAAGCATGATCTTGATTCCCCAGGGTTACACGCGCCCCCTCCTGCGTTCCACCGCGCCCCCCATGGGGGCCCCAACCCATTATTTGACAACAACTGATGTAGGGTTGTACGGTATGAGCGAGAATCTGTCAAGGGAGAACAAAGCGTCTGCTAAAACGTGCTCATTTAGCTCCGTGAAATGTGTCTATCCCGACGCTCAACAGTAGCACCGCACTCCCCATCTTTTCATTCGCACCTTCTGTGCTCTCTCCACACAGACTCAGGTGTGGCAGAGAGGCAGCAGCTTTTCTCAGATGCAAACATGGCCATGGCTAAAAGATTCCCACAGGCAGATCCAAAAGTTCTCAAAAATCCACCGCAAAAGTCACCAAAGTACCATCGCTTGTTGCTCAGTCCCAAAAGTGCTTGAAATAAATGGCAAAAAACACAAAACATGAGTAGAGCGATCCTTGAACTCGCCGTAAAAAAAATTTTTAGTATTCCACAGATTATAAAACTATCACTTGTTCCAAAAGAACACAGTTTGTGGGTTCAAATACGTTAATTTCTCTTGTTTTATTGTTTGCATTTAAGCTAGCGAGCTGGTGTCAAATCAGTCTATGAGTTTTTTAAAAGAGCAGTTATAAATAACAGTAGTTTGATAATTTAAAGTTGAAACAGTTGACACCAACCGTCGATATTTTTACCACAGTTTATAATCCATACCGGTAATATCCTCAATTCATAGTTTAATCGCTAATTTAGTTGCCCATTTTTGACTTAAATGCATCAATCTAACTCTCAATCAGTAAACGTAAGTTTTTAATCAGAAGTATCTGTACGACACATAACGCTGAAGTTGTCAGTAAAAAGGGTATTTGTTGAACGTCTGTGCTTGTCAATATTATTTTTAAATAATTAGTTTTATAAGGGAGTAGCCAGATGGTAAATAACACAACAAATGTTAAGAGTTTGGGTACACAATGAATATCGAGCGGATGTTGGGGGGAAGCACGGCTCGGGTAGTAGAGCGGCAATGCCAGCAACTTAAGGGTTCCAGGTTTGATCCCAGTTTCCGCCAACCTAGTCACGGCGATGGGCAAGATACTTCACCCTTGCTCCTGATTGGTCATGGTTAGGGCCTTGCATGGCAGCTCCCGCCATCAGTGTGTGAATCTGCTTATGAATGGGTGAATGTGGAAATAGTGTCAAAGCGTTTTGAGTACCTAGAAGGTAGAAAAGCACGTTACAAGTGTAACCCATTTACCATTTATAGGGCCAATATCAGTAATTATGACGTTACAGCAATAATCCTGATAACATTAAAAAAAACTGTTTTATAAAAAGAGAGGCACAAACAAATGAGGCGAGATTACTCGTACTGTGCTGTAGGTGTGTTAAAGTGAGCACGTCAAGCACGCCTTTTCTCCTACCTATTGTAGGGTAGCTGATCTCAACTTGTAAACAGCTTGTCACTGTGAACAAATATGATGTTGTTCATGTGGGACTTTGTCACTATTTCAGAGGAAGACATTTTGCGTACTATTTTCACCGGACGTTCTTCCAACATTCTGTGAGCGGATTAAAAAAATTGAACTTCAACACATCAAACCTTATCAGCCCCCTAAAACGCCAGCATCGCTAAGTCTGTGTTTTGAAAGCCTAAAAAAATATGCCTGCCCTGCTAAAAATGCTGCCGCAAAGCAAGCCTCAAATATGCCCCAAAGCGAGGGCCAACGAAAGATGTCCACAAACAGTTAAATCGAAATCTTTGAAAAGAATAGCTATAAATAAGTTATGTGACAGTCTTGAGAAGCAGGAAGTTATGCTTATTGGTATTAGGGACAAGCGGTAGAAAATAGATGGATGGATGGAGGGTATTGGCTTAAAAAATGTGATCCTTAGATAAACGCATATTGTAATATAACATGTTTTCATTGGCCATTTGCTGCACGCATGGATATCTGACAAAGAGCACTGTAATGTGAGAAATAACTGTACAATGCATTGTGGTATTGATATATTGTCCCTAAACAAGTGTGTAGATGACTAATAAGGAGGTTAAATTCTTTATTATAGGTGGGTTGCATATGACGTCACATCCGTATTTCTTCTTCGAGGCTTAATTCATACGATGATCAAGCAGGTTGAGTGTAGCATTAAAACAAGTGAGAGTGAGTGTGGAGTTTGATCGGAAAATGCCGTATTGCTGTTCTGTTCTTGGTTGTGCCAGTCGTTCAAATAGAGAGATAGGAAATAGCTTCCATAGAGTCCCGAAAGAAGTGATTCATAAAGGTAATAAACACTGGCCAAGATTGGTAACCTTATGCGTATTTTTTGGCATCATGCCAGCTAACTAAATGCAGCATACCCAGTTAGTTATGCCGATGTGTTCTTTCTGTAGAACATTATAACATACATTTCCCAGACAGGATCTAAGAGTGGAATAATAACAGCATGGCTACCGTATAGGGCTTGGCGATATATCGATTTGAATGATATATCGCGGGTTTGCCTCTGTGCGATATAGAAAATGACTATATCGTTATATTCGAGTACACGTTCTCACGCAGTTGCTTTTTGCTGCCGGTATTACACTACAGGCATTTCTTCTTTCTTTCTTTCTTTTCTTAGTTTATTTCGAACATGACATACATACAACATTATACATCAGTTAAATTCATCATTTCGCAATACACAATACATCATGTCCGAAAAGGAGTAGGAAGAAGCAAAGCTTATTTACCATTTATATACATTTTTCAGACCATTTTTTTCGGAGCAACTCAGTTAGGAATAGGGCATACAATGGTGTTTCAATGAATCTCTGAAATGGACATTCATGCGGTGTGATGGCAACATGAATCCTTATGTTAAATAGAAACCGTTGTCGGTAAAGATGCCAAATGGTCAGCGTTCAGTGCTGGTGTCTCTTCAATTTCCATTGCAGTAAATTTCATTCGTCTGTTTTTGCTGTGGGCTTTACGGTGGAAGAGGGGTTAATGCGTCTGCCTCACAATACGAAGGTCCTGAGTAGTCTGGGGTTCAATCCCGGGATTCGGGATCTTTCTGTGTGGAGTTTGCATGTCCTCCCCATGAATGCGTGGGTTCCCTCCAGGTGCTCCGGCTTCCTCCCACTTCCAAAGACATGCACCTGGGGATAGGTTGATTGGCAATACTAAAATTGGCCCTAGTGTGTGAATGTGAGTGTGAATGTTGTCTGTCTATCTGTATTGGCCCTGCGATGAGGTAGCGACATGTCCAGGGTGCACCCCGCCTTCCCCCCGAATGTAGCTTAGATAGGCATTAGCGCCCCCCGCAACCCCAAAGGGAATAAGCGGTAGGAAATGGATGGATGGATGTTTTTGCTGTTAGTAACCGGAGTGTTAAATTGGTATGTTTCCCCTGGCCTATTACCTAACTTCCTGGTATTCCTTTCAACCTTCATTAAGATTTAAATTAAGCATGTTTGCATGTGCAGTGTACGACATGTTTACTGTTTATTTTATTTTCAATAATAAAGATTGTATTATCTCGGTCCAAGGAAAGGGCTTATTGAGTTTCCGCACGGGCCAAGGCTTGTGTTGTCCCCCTTTAACACTGCAAATCCAATCACATGACACTTCTTTCTTCTTCAACATGCTAAGTGATCATGCAGCTGAGCGAAATTATTTGATGCGGCATAACCGACGATGGAGATTAGACTAATCACGTTTCTGACTGAATGGGTTGTCTGGCATAGTATGTCATTGTATTAGCAAATCCAGAGTAGTATCCTGCAACCAGATTTGGGAAAATGGCAAATAAACCGAGGGAAAACCTAGTTCGCTGTTATCTTTTGTCAGTTTCTTGTTACTCATCCTTTTCACACCCATCACCCATTTCCCTTTCTCCCCCCTAATCAGGCCAAGTAGCCAAGCGCATTGCGAGTGTAGAGCCTGGGAGAAGAATTGGGCATAAACAACACAGCCAAACAAGCCACCTGCTTCCTGCTGAGGTCTCTTGTTATATGTGGACAGAAATAGAAATGGGCAACTTTGCTGCAGAATTAAAGTAAAAACGATCGCCACGTGGAAGAAAATCCCACATTAGAACATCCCATTGTGTTTTTAAATGTAAATCTTAATTAGGATACTATATTTTATGTATTGTTTAATATAGTGCATTTCCAAGTGACTTAAGTATAGGTCTTGCATGATTCGTAAACTCATTCTAGTTAATGTTAACATTTATTTAAAAAAATGGTACTAATGCAAGTATAAATCTACAGATTACTCATTGAGAGAAATATGTGCTGGCATCTAGAGGGGTGAAACGATTAATGAAATACTTTGAATAAATCTGTTACAAAATAATTTACCAGTAATTTTCTCTTGCTTAAGGAATTATTTGTTTAATTGTAAAGCTAATAGCATGAACACTTTTAATGTTTTTCACCTCCACCCACGTAAGATAGGAGGAAGCAGATGCAGTTTTTCCCATTATTATTTATTTGAGGTGGCTTTGTACTACCAAATGAAATAAAATAATTAAGGTAGACAAAAGACCCATCAAAAATGGAAATATCGTTTAAAAAGGCATATTGAAATGAAAAAAAAGGCTGAAATTTTAATACTAATAACAAAACCACAAAGATGTATCTTAAAATATGTTTAACATTTCTTGTTATAGTTTTGTAACAAATTACATGTTGATGTTACAACATTGCTGTGAAATAGAGAGGAACATAGAGCTGGGGTTTCTATCTATGGTGTCATTCAAGATCTCAACTGACTCAGGATCTATAATCTTTTCCTCCAGATTTGGTCCAATGTTCACAAAGTACTTATTGAAGCTTACAACTACTTCGTTCTTATTTTAATTTTTTACATTTCCATCTCAGAACTATTTAGGATAGTCCCTTTTAGCACCATTTTTAATAATGCTTTTTAGGATGCCCAATGTTGCTCTCATATTTTTTTTGTTCTGGTCCAACAATTGACTGTAATACTCTTTTGTACATGTTCGTAATATGCCAGTTAGCTTGTTCTTATAAGTTTTGTACTTGTTTTCTGCTTCTGTAGATCTTTGTGTTTATAAATATTCTATATAGTGTATTCTTCTTTTGCAAGCATGTCTGTCCATTTTTCATTATTGGTTGATTATTTTTCTTTTGCTTCTTCCTAAGTTTCAATGGACACTGTTTGTCATAAAGCATCTCAAAGGTTTTAAAAATAAAATACCATATGCATCTTCCACATCATTTTCACTGTAGACATTGTCCCAACTCTGTTTTCTCAGATCATTTTTGAGAGCTGTCATACTTTGTTCTGTACATATTCTTCAAAAAGTATGTTCCTCTTTTTGTAGTTTCCATTGTAGATTATGAAAACTGGCAGATGATCACTGATGTCAGATATTAGCAGGCCACTTGTGGTATTGTTATCAAAATATTAGTAAAAATATTATCAATAAGTGTGGCGCTGTGTCCTCAGATTCTGCTTGGCCGACATCTCCTATGAATTTACACTCCCCTAGTTCAACAACAATCATTCCTGGAGTGTTTCATAAAGGGCCAGTGTTGCTAGATGAGAAATGATAAATGTGGAATGACACAACGTTGCTACAGTAAAACATTACCACGGTCCATGAATTGTAGAGCCAATGCACCACTTTGCTTTGTCAAGAGGGTAACACCGTGGCACAGGGATTAGTGCGTGTGCCTCACAATACCAAAGTCCTGAGTATTCCTGAGTTCAATTCCGTGCTCAGGATCATTCTGTGTGGAGTTTGCATGTTTTTCCTGTGGTTCCGTGGGTTCCCTCCGGGTAATGCGGCTTATTCCTACATCCAAAGACATGCATCTGGGAATAGGTTGATTGTCAACACTAAATTGGCCCCAGTGTGTGAATGTTGTCTGTCTATCTGTGTTGGCCTGTGATGAGGTGGCGACTTGTCCAGGGTGTACCCCGCCTACCACCCAAAGGCAGCTGAGATAAGCTCCAGCACCTCCCGCTACCCCAAAAGGGACAAGCGGTAGAAAATGAATAAATGGATGGATGCTTTGTCAAGATGGATCACTATGTAATTAGATTAGCCGCTAAACTCAGACAGAAAAAGACAAGGGCATCATGATTTAGTTTGAGGAAATTCAAGAGATGGTATGATAATGTCTTATTTTCATCCAGTCTTGGCTTGTACCCAATAACACCGATGTGCAACATGCAGTAAGATAAATGCTGGTAAAAGCAGCTTTTGTTTAAACCGCTCTGTATTGATTGGGGAGTGGGCAGGTGTATGAGTGTTGTGACCACAAAATCTATATTCTCTTTAGAGGTTTATTTTAAACCATGTCTGGAAAAAAATAGAGGTGACGTTCATCTTCAAGGTATATATTTAACATTGTGCATTTCTAAACATTTTGATACTTTTTTAAATGGTAGGTCAAGGTGAGTTTCAATTGCAATCTAAAGTGAACACCTCCACAAACAAACTGTTTGCAGAGATACTCAAAAAGACGATGATAGGTTGTGTTAATTATATTAGATGGAATGGATTAGAATCATCATAGCTCCCTCTTTAAACTTAAACTTAGTGTGTCCAGCTTTGTAATAGTGACACTACAGGGGTCTCCCCTAGGTTACTGGTGAGACAACGCTAATTTACCAAAGGGTCAACGAATATTTTCTTAAACTTTTGGTATTTTTCTAACCGTTCAATTCAGACATTATGTTTCTATTTGATGACAAATTGCCACAAGATAGCATAAAGACAGTGATCACAGTTTGGGTGACATTTGCTTTGTAAAAAAAAACCAAAACCATTTAAATGTTGCCAGTCATATAAATACAACTAATTTACTGACATCTCCTTTCTTTTTGTCAAATAGCAAATTATTTAATTTGGAGACCTTGCTCTATCAAAAACTAGGGGTGTAACGGTACACAAAAATTTCGGTTCGGTACGTACATCGATGTAGAGGTCACGGTTCGGTTCGTTTTCGGTACAGTAAGAAAACAACAAAATATAAATGTTTTGGTTATTTATTTACCAAATTTGTAAACAATGGCTTTATCCTTTTAACATTAGGAACACTATAAAAATTCTGCCCACGTTAATCCACATTAAACTGCCTCAAGTTGTTGTTTTGATTAAATGAAATGACAAACCTTTCTTCTACATATAAAAAGTGCAACATTAAACAGTTTCAAGTCAACTCATCATGCTCAATTTATTACAGCATTTGGGAAGCCTGTAGTTGACTTTTATTATGTAAATGTTATATTTTTGTCAACATGTGATGGCAGGGATGCCATTCAAAACCAGGCTGCTACATTACTAATGATTAACACAACTATAGCTGAAAAAATAGTACAACAGCAATAGGAGAGACTATTCATCCCTGAACACCATGGAGTTCATGTGAAATAAGACAGACAGGGTTTTGCTGCCCCTAACACACACACACACACACGCACGCACACAGACACACACACACACACACATTCGCACCCGCGCGCTCTGAATACGCACTGCTGATTGGCTCTGTATGTAACCAATCAGATGGTTGTTTGGGCGGGACAATGCTTGGTGCTGACACAGAGGCAGAAAGCAGAGCAGCTTGTTAAGACTTTAGACTACAAACTCGTTCGATACACCTCTGAACCGGACCAAAACCCCCGTACCGAAACGGTTCAATACAAATACACGTACCGTTACACCCCTATTAATAACACATGTATCAAACTTTCTAATGACATTAATAAGTCAGAAAAGATTAATTTAACCATTGGTCCCCATTAAGCAGGACATAGGTGTGTCAAAGGGAAACTACACTTTTTGAGAATTTTGCTTATCATTCATAATCCTTATGTAAGAGAAGAACACATTTGTTTTTCTTTTTTGTATGCATTCTAACCAATAAATAAATGTGAGCATAAGTCCCCTTACAATGGAGCGCATGGGAGTCACTCAGTTCTGCCTACAAAGAGCATAAAACCTCCAAACAGCTCAATTAAGATTTTATAAATGCTGTAAGTATTTATGTAATGTAGGAACAGGCACGTTTACAATAACATGTAATATTTACGTATTTTGCTCATTTTAAGCGTACGCCGGCACATAGATTTCACAAACACATCAAAAAGTTGGCTTTTTCCTTTGACAACATCACTGATTACTACTCACTGCAGAGTTCATGAGAGGCAACACACATAACTAAACGTTACTTACTGTACAATATCTGCTGTCATTAGGATGCCGACTGAAGGCATCTTTATATAATCCCGTTTAGATGAAGAAAGACTCATAATCCTCGTGAAGAAAAAAAGGGGGTGGAAGAAAGACTCATAATCTTTGTGAAGAAAAAAAGGGGGTGGAACCAAACATCTTTTCGTGTCTTTCTCGCTAAATTGAATGCCAAAGTTGACTAACTTGTCGGATTATGTCTTCATTCTTCTACTATCAAGGTGAGAGGCATTATTTATGATTTAGAATAAACTTTCACAAACTTTGAGGCGAGAAAACAGCTCAAGCTGATGTCAATATAGCAGCACAATATATTTTAGCTCTCTGTGATCACGACGCCGCCAAGAATAGTTTGTATGCGTCAGCGCTTAAAATTAAAATATAATTAATACTTAGGTAATATTCAGGTCACGAAATGTAAATTGATTATTGTTGGTGCTTTTTTGATGGTTATTTAGAAAGCTTTATAGGTGGAATAGAGGACCTCCCATTTACTACATTTAAGCACACTTTTATTTACGAGATGGAATGCTTAAAAAAAATACTTTTCTCCTTGTCTCTCATAATTATTTTCCAAGTAAATTCCAAAAAAAAGTGCTGTTCCCCTTAAATAAATATTTTAATTTTTATTCTGTGAAGCAGAAAACATTTCTTTCCCCCCAAAAATACATATTTCATTCTGTTCATTTTGTTATTTTCCACTAAAATTATTTTATTGAACAGCTTTTATGGTAAAAAAAATATAAGAAGAAAGTTGAGAACTAATGAAATTGGTAAATTTGTCTTAATTATTTCCTTGTAGAGCAACTCACACTCGTAATAAAATTGTTTTTCATCATAAAAAAAATCTTAAGATATGTATTTTATATTTTTCCCTCTTTTTTTAAAGAATAATGTATTGAGAGTATTTCTTACTGTACCGTGAGTTTACTATTTTGTTAAACCCCTAAAATTGAATGATCTTTAAACATTGTATACTGCATGAAGACCTGCAAATGAACCAAAACTATTGTATCGTTTTACTGATCTATTAACTCAAAATTAGAGCAACAGAGTGCTAGTGGTATTGCGCTCCTCCCTGTCCCCCCATTTTCAGCAATCAATTTGTAGTTGATCTCTGAATCTCAGAGTTCTAAACTGGTGTCAATCTGTCTAAGCAATATTGATTACATTGTGTCTAGCATTTTGACGACGAAGCCTTTTGTCGAACACATTAGATCACTTCAGTCATTTCCACAGAAGCTGATGCTAATCGCTTTGGTCAGCCTTCTTACCTTGTGGTCCTCAGCTGTTCAATATGCCTTTATTCGGGGGAGCTCTGTATGCTCATTTAGGATGGCAGTAAAGCTGGGCTGGTTGCAGTTATCTCACTTTCCCAGCAAAAAGAGCATTGAGTATTCAGTGTTATCAATGTCTGACAGACAAAATGCAGACTTAACAGGAGGTGCAAGCTTAGTTTTAAAACACGCCATAAATTCCAGATTATTTTGTCTGCACTCTTTCCAGTGGTTCTGTACATAAGTGGGTACTGTAGGTTTGCTAACCAGCTCTTAGCTCTTATTTAGGTTTGGATTGGATTTAAGGAGAAACCATAATAATGATAACCGTGGTAAAATTCCCGACGGTTAATATCACCCTTTTAAATTAAACTTCTCAAAATACATGAATTATACCTGCTCTTTTATAACCTCAAATTGACTGGCGCCAGCTCGCTACCTTAAATGCTAATGTGGCAAACAAGATACATTTACACCTTTCCCCATTAAGAAACTAAATACCCAAATGTAAACGTATATACGCCAAACATATTGCTGTCTGATCAACTGTGCTGTTCAATTGTACACATTAAACCTACAAGCTGTGCTCTGTGTTTTCATGGTGCGTTCAAGGACCACTGAACATATGACACAATGTCCACCAGAAATAATAAATAACCACAGATGCTATGCACTTTTCATTTAAATGAATTCTTATGTGCTACTGTACAAACCAATATTTATAACAATGCAAATTGTTCCATTTAAATAGATAAAACACAATTAAGCACAAGAAATGCAAAACATTCAAAATAGTGCATTTTCTAAACTCTATTTGAGTTTTGTTTTTTTTAACTCTGTCAAAAGATTACAATGTATTTACATGTACTTTCTGAGCACATTCAACAATACCCCAGGGCAGCTGTGGCTACTAATGTAGCTTACCACCACCAGGTGTGAATGAATGTTGAGTCCCACTTCTGTGTGAGCGCTTTGAGTGTTATATAAATTTAAGTTAAGTTATATTAATATTGCGAAAGTAACGATAACCGCGATGATTATATTCACAACAACTGAGATATGAAATTGTCATATTGTTACATCCCTTGCTTGAACAAACCCAGTCATGATCCCATAATACCAAGGATGATTGGAGGTAAACATCCACCCCATCACAGCTAAATGGACTTTGAATTATTTATCAGAGGAAGACTAGTGAACGACAACAATCCCGACAAGGAAGTACAGCTCCCTTGTGTTTAATTTTGGCTCTTTTATCAGCCAAGCAGCTACTAACATTATAGTGTGTGCCATGGCCACATTTGATGGTGGCTTAAGAGGCAACATGCTGCAGGACAACGAGCTGCCATGCATAATTAAAGTTAAAGTACCAATGATTGTCACACATACATGAGGTGTGGCAAAATTATTCTCTGCATTTGACCCATCACCCTTGATCACCCACTGGGGGGTGAGGAGAGCAGTGAGCAGCAGCAGCAGGGCCGCACCTGGGAAATTTTTGGGGTGATTTAACCCCCAATTCCAATCCTTGATGCTGAGTGCCAAGCAGGTAGGTAATGGGTCCCATTTTTATAGTCTTTGGTATGACTCGGCCGGGGTTTGAACTCACAACCTACCGGTCTCAGGCCGGACACTAACAATTATAATACCAGGGTATGAACAGTTAACAAGCAACAACAAAATCATGTGTTTGTATATCCATTTGAATGCTTGTCTGTCAATCTTTTTTGGCCCTGCGATGAGGTGGCGATTGGTCCAGGTTTTACCCTGCTTTCCGCCCTAGTGCAGCTAGTATAGGCTCCAGCACCCTACGACCCCGAGAGGGAAGAGCAGTATAAAAATAGATGGATATAATTTGTTTGTGTTCTTAACTGTAAGCATTGGAAGCTCTGTTGGTTAATTGGTGTATTGAAGTATTAATATGGTCGATTGTGTACGTTGGCCAGCGACAAAATGTTTGGCTTAAATGGGCCTTGTGATAGGGACTTTATTTTACCAATAAGTCTCATCATTTACCTCAGTTGGTAATCTTTGGATAGTGACATGCATATACAGTTTACATACACTTGTAAAGAACATAATGTCATGGCTGTCTTGCGTTTCCAATAATTTCTACAACTCTTATTTTTTGCGATAGAGTAATTGAAGCACATACTTGTTCGTCACAAAAAACATTAATGAAGTTTGGTTCTTTTTAAAATTTGTATGGGTCTACTGAAAATGTGAACAAATCTGCTGGGTCAAAAGTATACATACAGTAATGTTAATATTTGGTTACATGTCCCTTAACAAGTTTCACTGCAATAAGGCGCTTTTTGTAGCCATCCACAAGTTTCTGGCAAGCTTCTGGTTGAGTTTTTGACCACTCCTCTTGACAAAATTGGTGCAGTTCAGCTAAATTTGCTGGTTTTCCGACATGGACTTGTTTCTTCAGCATTGTCCACATGTTTAAGTAAGGATTTTGGGAAGGCCATTCTAAGACCTTAATTGTAGCCTGATTTAGCCATTCCTTTACCACTTTTGATGTGTGTTTGGGGTCATTGTCCTGTTGGAACACCCAACTGTGCCCAAGACCCAAACTCCCAGCTGATGATTTTTGTGACCAACAAGTATGTGCTCCAATCACTTTATCACAAAAAAATAAGAGTTGTAGAAATTATTGGAAACTCAAGACAGCCATGACATTGTTCTTGACAAGTGTGTGTAAACTTTTGACAACTACAGTACATTGTTAGAGCTGTTTTTCAGACGATAAGGACTGTCAAGTTACCCTTGAGCAAGGTATTAAACAAAGTCATAATAGAACTCCAATTGCGTGTGTACACAGTATATGGCAGAGCAGGCAGTGCATAAATCTGAAAGTAATATATCTCCATATGCCCTGACATTTTTCATGGCTTCAAATTCCACCTTGTAGGCCTGCATGATTAATCAAATTAAAATTTTTATCCGGTTATTCAGTTATGATGATTTTAGATAAAAAACATATCGTTAAATCGATTTTATTCTCTATCATGTCTTGCGCCTCCAAGCTACCGTATGGCTCCTTTTCCTTCAGGAACGCTCTCCAGTCTGCATAGACATATGGTGCTCCACACACATGTCAATGTTTTTAATTTATTTGTGTATTATCATTAAAATATAAATTGCCCCATCAGAAATATGAAATTGCCCCTCAAAAACAAATTATAATGGAAATGTGGCGGTTTGTGTTGTTACTCCACTCACAACCAGTGTTTGGAAAATAGCATAAAGTAAATAATTGTAGTTACTCATTACTTTAAAAAAAGTAACTGTATCACTTACAAAATTACTATTTTATACTTAATTACTATTAGAAGTAATTATTGTGTTACTTTAAAAAAAAAAATCAAATATATGCAGTTGTGATGTTTCATGAGGCCAGTGTGTGCGTATATGCTTTTTTTTTGCCCCGCTGCCCTGTGGGTTAGTCTGGGAAGACAAGAGGCTAGGGTAGCACACCCTGAGAGAAAAGCAAGTGCTGATGGGCGCACCATAGGCGGTCGTCCAACAGACCGGAGCTCCGGCAGCCTCCTGCAGCAGTGAGGAGGTGCCGGTCGTCCTGGGATTCCCTTGCCACCGGATACAGCTCCCCACAGCAATTAAGTGACATTGGAGTCTGCGCGTCTCCCTCGTCGAAAAAGACCTCAACGGTGGAGTGGGCGGATGATGGTTGCATAGAAGCTCCACAACGGTCACAAAGGCGGAAGAAGGCTGCAGCAAAGTTGGGCCCCCAATTGTCTTGGTTTCCATGCCATTAGACGCTGGCCTTCTCTTTGCCAAGGACAGTGTGATGGCTGTCTGTGTACCAGTCTCACCACTTTAAAAGATTCCACGCACAGGCTTTCTCCTGAGGGCAATCCCACCAACAGGAGGACTGTCATACTCGTTTTGAGTGATCGCCGACGATAATATGCTTTCTATAAGGCGTTACCTTTTGCAAAGTGACGAGTGACACCAGTGCCCATACAGAGCAGCTTTAGCTCAGCTGTGTTTGTTAGCTCAGACTCACAGTTTATGAGCAGTGACGGCAGCTCTGTTGAAGGTTTTCCCTGGTTGGTTTTAGCGCTAGTTAATGAAAAAATTAAATGTGCTTTGATGGCTGTAGTCTCGATGTTCCCCTCTATCACGTCTTGCGCCTCCCAGCTAGGCTCCTTCTTCCTGCAAGGGTGCTCCCCACTTCAATCTGCATACACATGTGCCCCCTCCATTTATTGTAATTTCCCGGCCATTGAGCACTTTTGTGTTTATGCTGCCCCACCACATTTTTACACATATTAGCTGCACCGGACCATAAGCCACAGATATATACCGGTACACAGGATTTTTGAAATGATTTACATATCTTAATTGTTTCCAAAAGGTGCCTGTAACACAGGAGTAAAACAGCTAATGAAACAAAACAGAAGCCATCGTCATGGACCCACTAGCCATGGAAGCTAGCTTTCCAATCATCTAAAGAGACTCAATAACTCTACGATGACGTTTTGGTGAATTTATGAAATGAAACAATACAAAAACTATGTAATTGTAAGTTAATAACACCAGCACAGACACTGATTCACGTGTACATTACAATAGCACGTACAAATATGCAGGAACATACCAAAATACTCCACACATGAGAAAATTTAGAAAGTATGAATTTTTTTTAAACTTCGCTCTGAGTAATGAATGAAGAATCCTTTCAAGCAGAAATGCTATGGATCAATATGCTGTAGTTCCGACACGTCAGAGGAAGTATGTTGTAAACCCACTGCACCAGCACTGAGAGAACTCGTCCAAAAGATGGCGTCATACCACAAAAAATAACACACCTTTTCAGGTTCTATGTCTGCGTAGTATGAAAACTATTTGTTTAATATAAAACATTATGGCCGTTAGCAAATAAAAATCAATAAATTAGCTGCAGAGTTCAATGAGTTGGAAAAAAGTAGCGGCTTATAAGCAGGAAAATAAGGTATTTATTTATTTGTGGCCACAATTTAAATAAAAAATGCAAATTTGTCGCTTCAAAGTTTGCTCTTTTCATAAGCAAATTTAAATAGAAGTGTGGCGAATGTATCAATTAATCAGAGTTTATTTATATAGCCCTGAATCACAAATGTCTCAAAGGGCTGCACAAGCCACAACGACATCCTCCGCTCAAAACCAACATCAGGGCAAAAAAACCCTCAACCCAATGGAAACAATGTGAAGCCCTGGAATGGACTGAAGATTTGGGGGACCCGCCACACTCCTTCTTGGGTGACCGGTGCAATGGATGTATCGTCAAACCACTTCACAAAATCTTAAATACACATGCTTTGCCAATAAGACGCAGCTCAAGTTCTGTGGTACCCGTTTTGCGACTTTGAAGTTATATTTAGCGAGGAAAGGTATTCATTAAAAGTGAAAAAGAGGAGTGTTTTTATGTTGTGCATTTATTCAGTTTTCAAATATACGGTCATGAAAGGCAAAGTAGTCGCCACGCATGCACAGATCCTCCACCACACCAAGCATACAACCACGTACAAAGTGTGCAAAATTTTATATTTGTTGCTTGTATCAATAACGCAACTTTTTCTGCAACTCTACAGGATAGCCCTTACATGCTCCAATCTCTGCTAGTATTTCTCTGCTTCTTACTCGGCTCTACCGCTAAGACTTTTGGGTAATGTAGTAATACCAAAACACAGAAAACCTCCAGAAGCAACATAACCATTTTCACTTCCATAAGTCCCAAGAACTACAATATTAAAGTAGATTATGACATATTCAAAAATATTAAGTAGTACACTCATGCATTGAGTATCACCAATGAGTTATTATTCACCTTTCTTTCTTTCAGACAGGAAGCTAAGTCATTTTAAACATAAAACGTTTTGTTATGAACAAACTAGCAGTAAAAGACATGGAGAAGACGTACGATTAAATATAAGCTTTGCTTCTTCCGACTCCTTTTCAGATATGTTGACATGTGCAAAAATAATACGTCAGGTCCCTAGTATAATTTATTAAACATGTCTGAAACAAATAAATCATCATCTAATCATTCCAATACACAGCTTAGAGACTATTTTTTTTTATCATTTGGCAACACTTTGCTTTCCTGGTGAAATATTTAATCAGTCATGCATTTTCAAAGTGAGGAAGGCAGCTTTTCTATGGACCCGTATAGCACATTGTAATAATAAAATCCATCAAATGTCTGAAATGTTGATGCAGTTAATAAATAAAGACACAAACATTTGTCTTTAAATTAGCCATTTCCATTACAAATGACATAGTTATTGTCGGCAACCCCACCATTATATTGTCATTTGTAGTTTGTACCAAAGAAATTTAAATCACAAATCTGGATTAAATTTTTGGCCAATATCCTGCAAATCTAATGCAACAGCATGCAAAGTGTGTAAAATGTTAAGGTATGTTTGTTGCTTGTTCCAATAACGCAGAAACTCGGCAGGCTACTCATATGTGTTTGTTGTATGTCTGCTCGCACTATCGTCTATACTTCTAGTTCTGCAATACCTGTAAGACTTCTGGGTAATGTAGCTCATTTACACATACCAAAATAGAAAAATCCTCCTGAAGCAACCTAACCTTCATCACTTATAAGTGCTAAGAACTTTAAGACACAGTTTAGCGACACTATTTCCTCTTTTGAACACACATTGTTCTCTTGGTGAAATATTCAAACCAAGGGTCCCCAAACTTTTTGAATCGGGGGCCGCATTTTTGTTAAAAAAATTAAGCGGGGGCCTGGCATTTTAGTATATATATATATGTATGTATATGTATGTATGTATGTATGTGTATATATAGATATGTGTATATATATATATATAGATATGTATATATATATATAGATATGTATATATATATATGTGTATATATATATATATATCTATATATATACATACATATATTGGGACGGTGTGGCGCAGTGGGAGAGTGGCCGTGCGCAACCCGAGGGTCCCTGGTTCAAATCCCACCTAGTACCAACTTCGTCACGTCCGCTGTGTCCTGAGCAAGACACTTCACCCTTGCTCCTGATGGGTGCTGGTTGGCGCCTTGCATGGCAGCTCCCTCCATCAGTGTGTGAATGTGTGTGTGAATGGGTAAATGTGGAAGTAGTGTCAAAGTGCTTTGAGTACCTTGAAGGTAGAAAAGCGCTATACAAGTACAACCCATTTATCATTTATATATACAGACATGTGTGTGTGTATATATATATATATATATATATATATACATATACATATACATCATTTTCAAAATGGAGGAGGCTGATTTCAATACCGGTAATTTGAAATCGCATAAAAGGAAGAAGATTAAGAGCTATTCAGTAGGATTTAAGGTCCAATCTTACATCACACTCCAATTTTTACTGCATGCCTTTAGTAAGTGCCGGAGTGAGAAGAGGTTTTAAAATGATTAGCGCATGCTTAATTTTACCGCATGCCTTTGGTAAGCACAGGAGTGAGAATAGGTTTTAAATTAATTAGCGCCCCGGCGGCAATTCAAGGAAATACGGTAGTTGTGATTTCCCTCGCTGCATGAAAGTTTAAAAGTAGCATATATGAATGCATTATGAAGAAGAATGTTTTAATGTATACACATACAACCATCATACTGCTGTGATTATATACATCAAGTGTTCATTCAAGGCCAAAAGAAAATATCGTAATATATATTGTATATCGCAATATCGCCCAGCCCTATATTATTGTCAGAGTTAGTTGTTGACGAACCCCAAGATGCAGAGATGGAGGCAGGCATTGAATAAGAAAACATGATTTAATTAACACTAAACAAGAACAAACAAAAAGGGTACAACAAAAAGCGCGCACAAGGCGGGTAAAGAAAAGAAAAGGAGCTTAGCATGGAAGCTAGCAAAAACAAAAGGTTTAGCATGGAGGCTAGCATAAACAGAACAGGGAACAGAAGTCGTTACGTGTTGTACAAAGACGAAATAGGAAGCAGGGAACCAAAAACCAGTAAGCTACAAAAATCTAACGAATAATAGCTTACCGCTACGCTGCAACGACACGACACGATAGGAGCGACCATGCAATACAGAAGCGACATGCAATACGTGACAATAATCCAGGACTGACTGGAGGACAAAAGCAGGTAGAAAAAGGAGTAGGCTGATTGACACGAGGTGTGGTAGGTCCCAATCAGCCGCAGCTGAGGAGAAACCGCGCACAGGGAAAAAAACAGGAAACAGACAAAATAAGAGCGCTGACAGGAACTAAAAACAGGAAATACTAAACACACAGAGGAAAAACTAAAACACAGTCAGTGGCAAGCCTGACAATTATGAACCGTAGATGTTGAAATCCCTAAATCTCTTGCAATTGCACTTTGTGAAATGTTGTTCTTAAACTGTTTGACTATTTGCCACCTTTCCCAACTTCTTTGTCACGTGTTGCTGGCATCAAATTCTAAAGTTATATGATTATTTGCAAAAAAAAAAAAATGTTTATCAGTTTAAACAATAAATATGTTGTCTTTGTAGCATATTCAACTGAATATGGGTTGAACATGATTTGCAAATCATTGTATTCTGTTTATATTTACATCTAACACAATTTCCCAACTCATATGGAAATGCGGTTTGTACAAATTGTCGCATTTGATTGTCATAAATAACCAAGTTCACCAAATTGTTGCAAATTAATGGTTTTGTTGTCATTAATGTGAAGGCATTTTTAGTTATTGATTTTATCAGAAGTACTGGTTGAAAGAATGAGATTGCCTATTCATAGACCCTCATGTGAGTACCTAGAAGGAAGAAGCCACTCTATGCTGATTAATCCTGATAAACAGGTCCTTATTACACCTAAATCCAACATAAAAGTCTGTGTAGGAATGGTAGTCAGCCTTCCTCTCTAATGACCTTAGGAACCACAATTGTTTTATACAGTATTCCACCAGCCCCATTGTGATTACCTTACTTTAAGTGTAGAGCATTTGGTGCTTTCATCTATAAGTATGTTATGTTTTCTTCAGATATTTTTAATAAAGCATTTTTTGCCCTTGGTGCAATGATTGGTATCAAGGTAAGTTCTCTGATAGTCAGGTAGAAAATAGTGTAACCACATACATTACGTACTTTAAATGGCAGACAGGGCATTGTTATCATAGTCTTTACTTTTCCTTTGAAACCTGCTAATGAGCTCATGCTAGGATTTGATCTACATGAGCAGGCAAGCCGACTAATTGTGTACACAAATCGTGGGAACTTGCATGAGCAATGTACTAACTGCGCTAGTGAAATAGAAAAGATTAAGACCGTAGGCTGTTTGCTAGTGTTGCTTGAGTATATTAGTGTATTAGCATTGCAGTTAAGGAAGTCTATTAGACTAGGGGTCCCCAACCTTTTTCCCACCAGGGACCAGTTTAATGTATACATTAATTTCACGGACCAGCTTTCCATGTGTGGCAGATAAAAATAGCAAAAAATTAGCATGATAAATCAATTCACTGTAATGCTGAAGTAGTGGGAGCCCTGGGTGTGTTTCTCTGCGAAGAGATGTCCCCGGCAAATTGATGGCATATACTGTATACCAGTGCTTCTTAACCACAGGGCTAGTGTTGGGCCGCGAGCAGCCCGAGAATGTAATATATGTGTTTTTCAGCTGTGGTCTGTATAGGCAGCAGCAGTACTCAGTTGTAATACACGTTTCCAACACTTGTGGCAGTAATGACAATATTCATCCATTCATTTGCTACCACTTGTCCCTTCTTGGCGTCGCGGGGGGTGCTGGAGCCTATCACAGCTGCATCCGGGCGGAAGGTGGGGTACACCCTGGACAAGTCGTAGCCTCATCACAGGGCCAACACAGATAGACAGACAATATAAAACAAACAAAAGAAGTCTGGCGCTAATGTCATTAAGACATTTTTAAGCGCAAAAATATGACTAAAGTGGTTAATCTGTATTTTCATTTGCACTCTAACTTTATTGACAGTTTAGTTAAGAAACATATTTGTTTTTAGTTTAGTTTATTTATTATAGCACAACATATTACATATTGTCTATCAATGTAGTGTTTATTTGGTTAGTACTTCTTCTAATCAGCCTGACCTCAGCCTAAGGTTTATTTGTTTAATTAGTAATATAATCTTTGTTATTCACACATGCTGTAATATAATTTGACAAGGTAGTAAACTGTAAGTAGTTTGGATATAATTATTGAATATGATCAAAAAGGAGAATAAGAATACTAATTCGCTGTTAATATTGGAGTGGTCCCTGGGCTCATCTGTTGTGGAAAAGTTGGGTCCCGAAGTCCAAAGCATCAAGAAACCCTGCTATATACAATGACCCTGCAGGGCCCTGCAGATAGAAATCAGCCTTTGGCTACCATCTGGCACATTAACATTTTATATGTCCATTATTGTGCATTGTCCCATGTACTGTAACAAAATAGTTGTACATCTATTAACAAGCTTATTTGTGTGTTTAGTGGGACAGGCAAAAGTTATGGTGAAGAAAATGTGGTAGTTTTTAAATTAAATAATATTTCTGTGTGGCCCGGTAGCAAATGCATCGGTACCGGTCCCTGGGACGGTGGTTGGGGACCACTGTATTATACGGCATGCCCTTTTTCACCCCAAAAAGATGGATGATGACATAAATTGATTGAGTAAGAAAACAAGATCTGATATATGCTTATTTTACTGAGTGAGCATCAATGAACTGTGAAAATGATGTCCTAGACTGAAGATGCATACAAAGCCAGCTTACCAACATTCTAAACTCCTGATCACCCCCTTCTGGCTGGGTTACTGGGTATATGTATCCTAGTGAATCCACAGTTGTTAGGGTGGGAAGCTTGTTGGGGAAAATTAATGAACCTGTGAGACTGTGATTCATCTCACCAGTACATGTCTGTTGTTGTGTTTTAACAGATGATCACACTTACATTAGCATTACAAATTCAGAGTCGTTTTGTAGAGTGGTATGGCCTAAAAATAAAATCTCTGATTTTCCCCACCCCTAAAAGTTAGATTTACCATTTTTTTTTGAGTACCGCTACTTTTTACAAAAACTATTGAATACAAATGACAAGGATAATTCAAAACACCTTTTTCTTTTATTTGATCAACAACTAGTAGTTTGAAATGACTGCGTCTTTCCCTTAGCAAAATTATAATTTAAATATTATTTTTAAACCAGATACAAAGTTTTAGTTTTTATCGAATAATTTTTTGAAGAATTATAGAGCTTCTTCTAAGAAGCAATACTTCTGTCTTGAATAACATACTTTTGTTAACAAAAATGTAGCATTGTACATTGCATTGAGATTATCAAAGTGCAAAATTAAAACTTCTTCTTAAATAAAGTACTTCTGTAAACAAAATTGGTGTGCAAACTTCTGTCTGGATAAAATAATTATGTAAATACAAATGTAGTACTTTATATTATATGCAAATAGATAATCAAGTAAAACATTCATTGAGATGACTATAGTTTTACTAGGTGGATAAATGCAGGCTTTTCCATGAAGTATTCTGGGCTCCCTATTAGTGTGTACTGAATGTTAAAATTAAATAATCTACATTGTATGCAAATAAATAATCAAGTTAACAAAGAGTTTTTTCATTCACACATCTTGGCGGTGTGCGGAGCACCTGCTTCAGTGATCGTATTTTATTGTGCTTCTTTCTTATTAGACATCGTATCATCATACATCCATCCATCCATCCATTTTCTACCGCTTTTCCCTTTTCGGGGTTGCGGGGTATGCTGGAGCCTATCTCAGCTACCACCGGGCGAAAAGCATACCTTTACCTTTACCATACCTTTACCGAGCTATACCGGGCGGTATAGCTCGGTTGGTAGAGCGGCCGTGCCAGCAACTTGAGGGTTGCAGGTTCGATTCCCGCTTCCGCCATCCTAGTCACTGCCATTGTGTCCTTGGGCAAAACACTTTACCCACCTGCTCCCAGTGGCACCCACACTGGTTTAAATGTAAAAATTAGATATTGGGTTTCACTATGTAAAGCGCTTTGAGTCACTTTGAGAAAAGCGCTGTATAAATATACTGCACTTCACTTTTGTAAATGATTCCACCATAGTAAGCTGCTTTTAACCAGTAGTTTGTTTGTTGTCACAGCCTTTTAAAGAGTTGTATTTCCCACACTTGACTGAGGGTTCGGGTTCAGATGTTGGAATAAGTTTGTTGTGCTGCTTCAATTTTCAAACAAACTTTGCAGCACTTTGTTACACTTTTGTTGATAATTAACCAAAGTACTGACAGTACTTTTCATTTCTTTGGAACAAACGTCTTGCTCTCATTACAGTTAGCATCAGCCGTGTTTTTATAGGTTTGCCACTAAGGAAGTATGGGGGACAGTGCAAGTTACAGAAGTATGCGAGAGGAGAAAAAAATATTTTTTTTATTTTTTTTATATATCGTCTGCAACTAAAAACTCAAATATATCAATAACATCGATATATCGCCCAGGCCTAGTACATCCAGTGCAAAACATTTCAGTTTGCTAAACAATGCGGCATTCATTTGTGTGACTTTAGTGAGAGTGACCCTAAGGCTTCCTTTTTGGCACAGTGCTCACATACTGAACATTGGAGAAACAAAACGGCATGGATGGTTTAATGTTACAAAAGGAATGTGAGTTAAAGCGTCTGGGAACGGACTGACCCGAGGTTAGTGTCTTGTAACTGCGCTTGCCAGCTCCTTTTTATTCCCCCCCCCTATTCCTTTCCTTCGAGACTCAATAATGTTTGTCACCGATTAATCTCTGCTCAGCTGTTGAGTCACGGCTTGTTGCATGTTTTATTCCAGTGGCCAACTGTGAAGCTGTCAGAGGTCACGCCTCCCTTCGGCTCGATGAGGACATCTTCAGAGACTGAAGCCCACAGGGCGACTGTCTCGAGCCACTTTGCCACTTATCCCTGGGTAGTTGGTTCCATCGATGCCCCCTCACATCTTCAAATGCAAGCTAATCGTGCAAAGTGTCAGGGAAAGACAGCTTTATGAAGGAGGATCAGCTGTGACAGTGTTTGAACACAGTTTCTGTCGTCTTTCTTGACTGGTTCTTTTTTGTGCTTCCTCTTTGGAGTTAACAGCTGTATAGTGTGGTGGTGCTTGGCAGGTTCCTGACCTACTTTAATATAGACTGAGAACAGGAAACAGAATGGGAATGAATGGCGGGGGGGGGGGGGGGGGATGGGGGGGTCTTCTCGGCCCACCTCTTCTTGTCCTTTGAATAGTTTCAAGCTCTTTTACTTAGACTGTTCATATTGATCAGGGCTTCTCCATTGCCGTCTTTTTCTTCTGAGGACGGACAAATAGAGTCATCCTTAGTGGTACAATTGATCATGCAGATGCCATCAGTGATTTGAAGAATTGTTGTTTTGTTGTGGTGTAAGTAGGGTATTTAATTAACACACGTCTACTCGGTGGCCTAGTGGTTAGAGTGTCCGCCCTGGTTGTGAGTTCAAACCCCCGCCGAATCATACCAGAGACTATAAAAATGGGACCCGTTACCTCCCTGCTTGGCACTCGGCTTCAAGGGTTGGAATTGGGGCTTAAATTACCAAAAATGATTCCCGGGCGTGGCACCGCTGCTGCCCACTGGTCCCCTCACCTCCCAGGGGGTGATAAAGGGGATGGGTCAAATGCAGAGGACAAATTTCACCACACCTAGTGTGTGTGTGTGACAATCATTGGTACTTTGACTTAACTTTAACTTTTTACAATATAAAGCACTGATTGCCATGCAGAAATAATACAAATGTGGGGAACATTGTTACTTTTGCCATTAAATGCCAACAAATACCATTAGTAATTTATTAGTAGTAGATTTTAAAGTTTCTGCTCTTCTTTATCCTAAGTGATTAGAATTGTGTGAATAAGCTTTGCCGCTAACCAAAAAAAAAAAAAAAAAAAGAGTACAACAGTTCTTCTACGGAGGGATAAAAAAACTATGGCTTTTAGAAATCATGTGTGTACATGAGACTAGACAGATGTAGATAGATTGTTTATTTTTCTATTATAGCATAGGTTTACGAAAAGGCAAATCTACTGTATTTCCTTGAATTGCCGCAGGGCATATAGTATGCGCCTGCCTTGAATTACTGCCGGGTCAAACTCCCAAAATAATTAGCGCATGCTTATTACCGTGACGTCACGAGGGACACTTCCCCTGTCATCATTTTCAAAATGGAGGAGGCTGATTTCAATACCGGTAATTTGAAATTGCATAAAGGGAAGAAGATTAAGAGCAATTCAGTAGGATTTAAGGTCCAAGCTTACATCACACTCAAATTTTTACTCCATACCTTTGGTAAGTGAGAAGAGGTTTTAAAATAATTAGCGCATGCCTTTGGTAAGCGCAGGAGTGAGAAGAGGTTTTAATTTAATTAGCGCCCCGAGGGCAATTCAAGGAAATACGGTATCACCCTGCACAGCGGATCATGTCGCCGAGTCGACTCTTAAAACTGTCTGACCTCCACCCACTTCCTTCTGATACAGGTGTAATGAGAACGCTGGTCATGGACAGATGATGGACGTGGAGGCGTCGTACTCCGATTTCATCAACTGTGATCGCAGTGGCCGTAGGAATGCAGTGCCTGACATCGCAGGCGAGGAGAAAGTAGCGGCCAGCACCAGTGACGTCACTAAAGACTTGGCAGGGATGGAGCTGAAGGATGCAGGTCGGTACTGAATCCGATACTTTTTTTGGCACCAACTGAATCCTGCCAGTCCTGCCGGGCACTGTTTCATGTAAAATCTGTGTCATTGTACCCTGGGTTTTCAATGAATGCAGAACGGCTGCGGATTGGCACCGCTGTCACGGTGAACTCTTTCCGTTTCCAGTGTAGTCAATGTGTCAGTTACCACCGCCAGCGGACCCTGAACAGAGCAGCCATGTCGGTGCCGTACCTCATCCCTGCACTAAATATATACAGAGCTTCTAATTTTTTCCCCTAGCAACGCGGCGGATCAATTTAGCTAAGATCTGCTTGTGTCGGACAGGAAGTCATGCACAAACATAAATGATCCAGTTTACTTTCAAAATAGTGCTTGAAAATTTACGTGAAAACGCAATGTATTGTGGGTCTTGCTGGCATCTAAATAGCTATTTACATGGTTGAATGCAAGACACTGTCCTAAAGTTTTTTCTTTTCTTTAACAAGTTTTAAACATGGGGCAAATGTGCTGCATCAATAACTGCTGCAATGGTTGTCATGATTACTTATAATTTTTTTGTAAATAAAATATTTGGGGATATGTGTCTTATTTCCAACATAGAAGCAAGGCCAGGGATGTCGGGTTAGTAAGCTTATTAAAAAACAGCGAATGGCCTGGATACCAAACATCACTCGACACATTTTGGAGTGTTCACGGCATTTCCAGACTGGTGGGTTTGAATCCACGCATGTTTGATTCAGTTTCATACGTACCATTAAGTATGCTGTCTGCTAAGCTAGCTGCGGGCTACAAATAACGTACAGTATTTTGGGAAAAGAAGCAATACCTCTATTCATAGATCAATAAACTGAGAAGACCTTAAATATTTCCCACATTTATGCACAGTGAATTTCAGGCTTAAAATGTATTCGGTTTGAAACTAATTTCTCCAGGAGACACCACTGAGTGGTGTGACAAGTCCTGTTGACTTACCTTTGAGAGTTTGGAATGAGAACGGTCTTTCGTGTGAAAAAAAAAATCAGTCTAAGCCTGGGCCCCCTGGAGAGGGGGTCCAGACTGAGGCCAAGGGGAAAAAACTCATAACCATAGCACACATAAACATGTGTGTAAGAGGGAAACATCAAAGAACACAAAATACATTAAAAGAACAGAGCTGAGGCAACCAGCCACTTCTACACAGCCACAAAAGTTAAAAAAAACAACAACACACTGGTGGCCTCTGCGGTGTACCACACCATTGTCTGCTGAGGAGGGGGGGAGCATGGCCAGAGACAGGAGCAAACCCAACAAAGCAACCAACTCTCTGCCGTTGTCTAGTCCGCATGGATGAGCGAGGATGGGTCTCAGGAGACCGAGGTGTCCGATACCTGCTCATTCAGCCAAGACAGTGTGAAACTTGTTCGTCCGGGCGCTTAGCGCCAGCTCCGCGCCCCTGTCTCTTCCTCCGCATTTCCTCCAGTCTCTCCAAACGGACTCTGGTGTGGCAGAGACCCAGCAGCTGGTCTCCATGGCCAAGAGGCTCCTGGGCGGCAGATCCAGAAGTTCACAAAAAAAGCACAGCAGAAGTCACGAAAGTGCTACTCCTTGTCACACAGTCCCAACAGGTCCCGAACCAAAAGGAAAAAAAAAGTAAAAATACATAAAAACAGAAGGGAAACATCAGGAACACCAAAAGATCAATCAATCAATGTTTATTTATACAGCCCTAAATCACAAGTGTCTCAAAAGGCTGCACAAACCATAACGACATCATCATCGGTAGAGCCCACATAAGGGCAAGGAAAAACTCGCCCCAATGGGATGTCGGTGACAGTGATAATGATGACTAAAGGGTGACACAAAAGCACAGAGCTCCTGCCACCAGCAGCCAGTACAGCGACGCTCGTCAGGGAAGATGTTACTGTTGTGTTGTTACTTGCTACTAGGGCTGCAACAAACGACTCTTTTGATTGTTGATAAGTCAACAATTATCTTAAAAATTAGTCGATTAGTCGGATAATAAAGCCTACACATTTAATGCTCAAATTTTTCTATTGACTTCTAAATGGAGCTTAAGTCATTTTAGGCATGTGCTTACTAACAACAAAGATGACTTATTCATTCATAAATATTAATTTGTTCTGTAACTGTGCTGCTCAATTAGCTGTTAAAAAATGAATATGGGAAAGAGTGTTTCGTTGGCTGACATTGGCTAAATTGATTTTTTTTTTTTTTACATGACTTTATCTCACACTTGACAGCTAGCAAGGTATAAGCTAACATTCTTACCAAGGTTGAGATGCATCTTAATAATAATATTAGTTCGTATTTGTAAAAAACACTTTACAATGAGTAAACGACCTCAAACTGCTAGTGTATTAAAAAAATAAAAATAAAATATACCCTCCAAATTTTCCAACATCATACCTCAGCTTTAAATGCTTGGGTATCAAAGATGTACAGCTATAAAAACAAGGTCTGCTTCAAAAGATGAGCAAGGTATTCATGTTTTTAACAAGAATAAGAGGAAATATCTTCAAACTTTACATGTTATCACTGACATTGTTTTTGCGAGTGACCCACTTCCGCCCGTAAAAACATTAGTGATGACTGACTCGACAAATGTTATTGTCGACAATGTCGACTAATCATTGCAGCCCTACTTGCTACATGAACAAAAATAAAGTAATTGTTGTGCAAGGCAAAACTGTCGTCTTTTCCACAAGTGAATTGAAGTCACAGACCCCCTGCTGTTGGTACTGATGGACAGCACAGCTGGAAAGGTTCCGTGGTGTTGTCATAGGTGTTGCGTATCTCGAATTGCAGGATCAAGTTTATTTGCTTCTGCTCCTGCGGTGGTGGTAATTAGAGGATGGCGGCCGGAGGCGTTCGGGGGGTGGCACCTGTGACTGTGTGAATAAGGGGCAGATATTTTAAGCATAAACTTCTTTCTGCTCCTTTTCAGTCATGATTCATTGATTTGTTTGTTTGATCTAGAATGAATGAAATAAAAACTAACACTCACATTCCTACCCATTGACAAATTAGAGTTTGCAACAAACCTAAAACACATATTTTTGAAACGTAGAACAAAGCCAGGAGTGCCCGAAGATAACTGACACACGCATGGGGGGAACAGGCAAACTCCACACAGAGATAATAAAACGGAGATTGGAAGACTTAAATGGCACAAAGTTAGATGTTATCGTTGGTACTAATGTCAAAATTTGGGTAGTTCTTACAAGCTTGAATAAGACGTGCATTATTTAAGTTGAAATACCTTTTTCTGCCACCTATCTTCCAGGGTTGATTAGGTTTGCGACCAGCTGTAGCGCCAATTCAGGAGCATGTTTTTTAAAAAATAAAAAATAAAATTGATCACATTTGAGATGTTTTTCAAACTAGGTGTGGCCAATAGTGCATGAATAAGACTATATACAGAATATTCACTCATACAATTGTCAGGAAGTGTTGGTGACAAACTCCAAGATGCAGAGATGGCAGGCTTGTTGCAGGAAAACATGACTTTTAATGTCCAAAAAAAATGCAGGAAAAACACAAACCAGGAACTTGGAACAGGCAAACTGGAAACAGTGAACAGGACCCAGCAAACCGGAAACGAGGAACTAGGAGACTGCAAGCTGCAAACCGGAAACGAGGAACTAGGAGACTGCAAGCTGCAAATGGGAACATCCATCCATCCATCCATCCATCCATCCATCAATCATCTTCCGCTTATCCGAGGTCGGGTCGCGGGGGCAGCAGCCTAAGCAGGGAAGCCCATGTTTCCCTCTCCCCAGCCACTTCGTCTAGCTCTTCCCAGGGGATCCCGAGGCGTTCCCAGGCCAGCCGGGAGACATAGTCTTCCCAACGTGTCCTGGGTCTTCCCCGTGGCCTCCTACGGGTTGGACGTGCCCTAAACACCTCCCTAGGGAGGCGTTCGGGTGGCATCCTGACCAGATGCCCGAGCCACCTCATCTGGCTCCTCTCGATGTGGAGGAGCAGCGGCTTTACTTTGAGTTCCTCCCGGATGGCAGAGCTTCTCACCCTATCTCTAAGGGAGAGCCCCGCCACCCGGCGGAGGAAACTCATTTCGGCCGCTTGTACCCGTGATCTTATCCTTTCGGTCATGACCCAAAGCTCATGACCATAGGTGAGGATGGAAACGTAGATCGACCGGTAAATTGAGAGCTTTGCCTTCCGGCTCAGCTCCTTCTTCACCACAACGGATCGATACAACGTCCGCATTACTGAAGACGCCACACCGATCCGCCTGTAGATCTCACGATCCACTCTTCCCCCACTCGTGAACAAGACTCCTAGGTACTTGAACTCCTCCACTTGGGGCAGGGTCAGGAACAGCTCACAGCAAACAATACTCCAGCACTAACTGGACGGCGAGGCAGGTATAAATAATAGCCTGATTGGCAATTGCCACCAGGTGTGCCAGACTGCCAATCAGGTGCAGGTGAGAGAAACAAGCGCTCAGGTAACGTGCAGGAAAAGAAACTAAAATAAGAGCGCTGACAAGAAATAAAACACAAACTCAAGAGGAAAAACCAAAACATAACCAAACTGTCAGTGACAAGCCTGACTACAATATGCTACTTAAATGTGTTTTCATGTTAAAAAAAACTCTCTTTAAGTCTTGGCGGCATTTATTTTGCTGTGGGAGCTTTTATTTTGCTGTGGCAGGATGCCACGATCAGTATCATGCAGGGGAAACCCTAGATATTTAAGTTCCCTTGACATAAGAACCAGTTTGATTGATTGCACTCCAATTGTTGGTCTGACAAAGTCTTTCATTTGGATTTCAAATTGTCATATTGTCACCAGAGGAAGTATTTCCTTCCACAATGTCTCTTTGTTCCTCGTAACCCTGTGAGCATATTTATTTCCTGCAGCACTGAATGATTTATCATTGTACAGCTTGTGTATATATTGTGTTAGACTGAACCCTGCTCAATTATTTGCCTGTGTTTCCTTCCATAAGGAGAGCCTGGGGCCTCTCCAGCCCCTGAGGCTGAGGGCTCCACCAGTGAAGATGCCCAAGGAGGCGAAGGTCCGTCCTAAAATGTGCCACACACTGAAGGTGGGCCAGAGGCAAAGAGACAGCAGTAGAGAGTGGAGGGAGATGGAGGCAGCATCTCTCACTGATGGCTTGTTAGAAGCCTGCCGGCACCAGATGGATGGGATGGTATGATTACAACCAGTAAGAAGTAGAACTGCTTCTCTTCTGCTTTGGACTCTGTTAGTCCCTTTATATTCCTGATATGACAAGAAAGCAAAGAGACTTTAGATTTATGTGAAAACTGAGCTCACACCATTTTGATTGGTCCAAACATTCTCCCAGCCCAATGTGGAGCTCTATCATGGAGGGTGACCTCATTACCATCCGTCATTTTTTTTTCTCTCTATGTGTTTGTGACCCTCACGACCTGTTACATTATCGAGTGTCGCCAGTTTTTAGTATGAAACCTCGTCGCCATTATACCATCATGTATGGACTTGGTACTTATTGCTAAATGTTCAGTGATAACTTTGTGATAGCGACTTTTCTTTATGTAATAAAATACTTATGACTCTATGGTAATGTTGGTGTTTTATGGATCCACATGAGTCAGTAAGTTTGTGCTGAATATGGCATATGGAACAGCCCAGACAAGATTGAACACCTCTTTAGTGCAGTTCTCCACAGACATAAATATTATTGAATGCAGCTTTTGTGTACATAAGGCGGCAACATTTTCACTCAGCATTGCCTCCTTTGTTCCCATGTTTCCACCATACATAAACAAAAGATGACACTGCAGTTTCTCTGCAAAGCTGTGTAGGGTTTTCCCTTTTCACCCATTTCCCCTTGCAAAGCTCTGTTCTGCCTGACTAAATATTTCACAATGAAGACAAATTGAGGACGCATAAAGAAATACAGTACACTGCAGGCAAGTTTCTTAACAGTTTTATTTTAGTCAAAGGTGTGTTGTCTTAAATGTGGCAGTAATAAATGGAAGTGCTTTTTATTATTGAAACTACTGAACAAATGTTTTCAAATAAATACATACACCACATGTGATTGAAAGTTGATTCTGAACAAAACTAAACTGTTTGCGTGGCACTATGACGGTAGTACGCTACCTAATAGTCAAATGTAAGACTTTGGTTTTTGAATTGTTTTACCTGATAAATCCTGCATCCATGTTGGTCTGACATTGGATGTTTTTAACTACTTTTTTCACAGTGATGTCTCCTTTTTTAATAAACTTTAGCTTGCATTTCCTCTTCACCACAATCTTCCCATAGTCACAGAATAAAAAAAAACATGTATCCTTTTGGAATGGCAGAGTGTTTCTGTACAATGTTCTGTACTCCTGACATGTCCACTGATGTAAACACAAAAAATACTAGTTGTAAATATTGCATAACAACACTGTTTATAAATCGTCACCCTCTCAAACGGCAGCACCAGCAGACAGCTGCTCTTGAAACTGAGATATAAGAGCATTAACACCTGGAAATAACATGAGGTGATGGCAGTGATTTGAAATGCTTATTTCATATAGTGTCCAGAAGCAGGCAGAAGAGGACCAAAACATTATATTGCGTAGGCTGTGGAGGTAAAGTACACAGAGCAGCATAGCGTGAGGGTTCAAAAGGCAGTGCTCTGTATCATACCATAGGCCTGGTACAGTTTGACCAGCAGCTCCTTCTTTTCCACTTCAGGTAAGAAACAAGACTCCGCTGAACAAATGTTCTACAGAACAAGCCCACAAAGCACATTTTTACTGCACACATATGAGTTTAGGTTGTACAATTAATTTCACAAATGTATTTGACTAATTGTACACCCACACACACAATCGATTTACTAAAATAGATAGTTTACATGGTATTCCACCTACGTGACGCTAGGTGGCGCTGGAATACCGTGTGAATCTGGGAGAAGTTGTGAAGTGCTAGTTCTAGCCAGTGTTGGTAGCACACCTTTTAGCTTTGTGTGACGTGTCAAAATACATCATGTTTTTTTATTTTATTTTTTATTAGAAATCACGCTGCTCTGGGTAAAGCAGACAGATGGTGAAATCTGTAGTTCGTTGAAGATACTGGTGAGAAAAAATGTATAATTACTAGGGCTGTGAATCTTTGGGTGTCCCACAATTCGATTCAATATCGATTCTTGGGGTCATGATTCGATTCTCGATTCAAAAACGATATTTTTCCGATTCAAAACGATTCTGTATTCATTCAATACATAGGATTTCAGCAGGATCTACCCCAGTCTGCTGACATGCATGCAGAGTAGTAGATTTTTAAAAAAAAAAAAAAGCTTTTCTAATTGTAAAGGACAATGTTTTATCAACTGATTGCAATAATGTAAATTTGTTTTAACTATTAAGCGAACCAAAAATATGACTTATTTTATCTTTGTGAAAACATTGGACACAGTGTGTTGTCAAGCTTATGAGATGTGATGTAAGTGTAAGCCACTGTGACACTATTGTTCTTTTTTATTATTTTTATAAATGTCAAATGATAATGACAATGAGGGATTTTAAATCACTGCTATGCTGAAAATATAACTAATATCGATACTATTGTTGATAATATTCATTTTTGTTTCATTACTTTTGGTTTGTTCTGTGTCGTGTTTGTGTCTCCTCAATTGCTCTGTTTATTGCAGTTCTGAGTGTTGCTGGGTCAGGTTTGATTTTGGAATTGGATTGCATTGTTATGGCATTGTTGTGTAGTGGTTTGTTGGATTTATTTAAAAAAAAAAGTCTTTTAAAAATTAAAAATCGATTTTAAAAAAAATGAGAATTGATTCTGAATCGCACAACGTAAACGATTCGATTTGTATTCGAATCGATTTTTTCCCACACCCCTAATAATTACTGTGACTCAGTGGCGGGCCGTGCGTTTCCCACCTAGGCCTTCAGTGATCTTTGACTTAAATGATTACCTCTCAAAAAACATAATTGATGTCACCACATTATCATTGCTTGAGAAATACTATACAGGAAGACATTCACGCCCTACTACACATTAGCAATTAAAACATATACCGTAAATTTCTCTGCTTGGCTTATGGAACTTCTGGTCAATAAAGTTTGATTCGAAGTACACACTTCTCAAAGATATATTAACTGCCCTGACCACATGATGGTGAAAAATACACATGTAACAATGTTAATAAATGACAAGCATGACACAGGAGTTTACAACTTTTAGTTGTAAGAAAACAGCTACTGTCAACAACTTGTGTTCTGATCGCAACTCTCTCTCAACTCTGTGTTCTCAAATTCATCCGCTAACGGTCCCATTGAGTATCCAATCACAGGACGCGTAAATGTCACTTTCAACCTGAGGCCATCTAGAAGGCCTAACTGACAACTCGTGATCTGACTGGCTATCGCAACTGTCTATCAACTGTATGTCCCCGATCGCCTAGAGTGCACGGACGCCCGCATTGTTGATTCTGAAGGCAGATTTGGTACAGCATGGCAACATAAACTAGCTGAATTCTGATTGGATACAAATTTAAACTAATAACAACATCACAGGAACATGCATAATATGACATGAAAAGATTATGAATAATTTTAGATATTTAGAGTAAGTCAATTAAAAAATAATTGTATCTTTAATTATGGTCATGATTTCTGGTTATGTTAGGGGGAGAAGGCCTTGCTGGCCATGACGGCACACCACTGCTGTGACTAATATTTTTATGAACAGCCATATTAAAACAAGCTTGCTTGTTATGTCTTGTATTTGTTATGTTAATAAACATAAATCCCAAGGAGGGAAATTCTATTGATGATTAAAGATATGCAAAGGTGACATGCTCAGTGGCCTTGTGGTTATAGTGTCCGCCTTGAGATCGGTAGGTCGTGAGTTCAAACCCGGGCCGAGTCATACCAAAGACTATAAAAATGGGACCCATTACCTCCCTGCTTGGCACTCAGCATCAAGGGTTGGAAATGGGTGTTAAATCCCCAAGAATGATTCCCGCGTGCAACCACTGCTGCTGCTCACTGCTCCCCTCACCTCCCAGGATGGTGAACAAGGAGATGGGTCAAACGCAGAGGAAAAATTTCACCACACCTTGTGTGTGTGTGTGTGACAATCATCAGTACTTTAACTTTTACTTTAACAAGAACACATTCAACTGTAGTAAAATGGGTAAAGTGCCTTGTTCATTGGCTGCTTAACAAGTCTAGCCAACAATTTTCCAACGGCATCACAAAATCCGTTCATTCCTTTACATATTCATGTTTTTGTTGTGATCTATCGGCGCAATAAATGAGAACTTTGCCCCAAGCATCTGGGCAGCTGATTGTTAAAGAGAAGTCAAAAACAGCCGCAACTGCTTTGACTTCAGGTGTTGTCCATCGATTACTTCCACACAGGAACATAGACACATGTGGCGCTTGGATGGTGTAAAAAAATTTCCTGTGAATGAAAACAGCTTTAAATTTGACCTCACCAGTCTTTTAAATTCCTCCTGGGTGAAGCCCATATACTCCTGAGCGGTATTGTAGTCAAGGTTCAGGGTAGAGTTGAAGATCAACGGGTCGTCAGTGTTTAGGGAGTAGTTGGCTTTGTCCTTTCTGAAACTGCATCAACAAATGTGTGTATAGATTGTATATGGTTTCTTCTGAGTTGGGCATGTTACTTCAAAAATATGAAATATTTTACATTATCTGTTATTGTAAAGTGGAAGTACCGAAGTTTCCAGACTGTAAGCTTCACGGATATATAAGTGGCAACCAGCAATCTTCGGAAAAAAATAGATTTTCATACATTAGCTGCACCGGACTATAACCCACAGATATACACCGGTATTTTGTGAAATTAGATATTTACGTACCTTAATTTTTTTATTTATTTTTAGAAACACTTGGAATTTTATTAACTTTACACATTCATTTTGGGGACTAATTTCTTTCCACATGTGTGAATTTGAAGACAAAATTGACACTGATGGCAGACAGACTGACATACAATATTAACATCTATTTAATTGCATTTGAACACACTCCTAGTCTCTGTATTCGTGGATACCAGCATGTTTAAAAGGTTTTAAAGGGGAACATTATCACAATTTCAAAAGGGTTAAAAACAATAAAAATCAGTTCCCAGTGGCTTGTTTTATTTTTTGAAGTTTTTTTTCTAAATTTTACACCTCCCGGAATATCCCTAAAAAAAGCTTTAAAGTTCTTGATTTTCGCTATTTGCTATACGACTGTCCATTTCCCTGTGATGTCATACAGGGCTGCCAATACAAACAACATGGTGGTTACCAAAGCAAGATATAGCGACTTTAGCTCGGATTCAGACTCGGATTTCAGCGGTTTAAGCGATTCAACAGATTACGCATGTATTGAAACAGATGGTCGGAGTATGGAGGCAGATAGGGAAAACGAAATTGAAGCTATTGAGCGAATAGCTATTGACGCTATTCGGCCATAGCATGGGTGTACCTAATGAAGTGGCCCATAGCATGGCTGCCTTATTAGCATTGCCGGTAAAATGTGCGGACCAAACGATCAGGACTTTCGCATCTTGTGACACTGGAGCAACTTAAATCCGTCGATTGGTAAGTGTTTGTTTTGCATTAAATGTGGGTATCTAGTTTCAAATGTACATACAGCTAGCGTAAATAGCATGTTAGCATCGATTAGTGTAGCATGTTAGCATCGATTAGCTGGCAGTCATGCCCCGACCAAATATGTCTGATTAGCACATAAGTCAACAACATCAACAAAATTCACCTTTGTGATTTCGTTGACTTAATCGTTGACAATGCATCTGCAGGTTATCCATAAATCTCTGTGCCATGTCTGCCTTAGCATCGCTGGTAAAATGTGCAGACACTCTGGCAAATTCAATGGGGGTCTGGCGGCAGATTTCTTGCCAGTGGTGCAACTTGAATCCCTCCATGTTAGTGTTGTTACACCCTCCGACAACACACAGACAAAGCATGATGTCTCCAAGGTTTCAAAAAATAGTCGAAAAAACGGAAAATAACAGAGCTGAGACCCGCTGTTTGTAATGTTTTGAAAATGAAAATGGCGGGTGTATTACCTCGGTGACGTCACGTTCTGACGTCATCGCTAAAAGACCGATAAACAGAAAGGCGTTTAATTTGCGAAAATTCACCCATTTCCAGTTCGGAAATCGGTTAAAAAAAATACATGGTCTTTTTTCTGCAACATCAAGGTATATATTGAAGCTTGCATAGGTTTGGTGATAATGTTCCCCTTTAAGGACACGCCTTGGTTTGTTGGGGCATTTGTTCAAAGTGGCAGACAATTGAAAGGGCTAAGGAAAGTGACTTTTTATTTACAGTCACTGATATGCAGGACTACAGAGATAAACATAGGCGGGTTTCACCACTGAGTAGGTCATGTTCCGTTGTTGTTCCCTCACTGATTGGCTGTGTGCACCCAAAGTTCCTCAATCCTGATTGGCCGTTACAGACTTTGCGTGCTTGCGTGTGGAGGCGGTCGTCAGAAATTCTTGAGGAACTCCTCGGCGTCAATACGAGCTCTGGCATTAACGGACAACTTCATCTTGCTAATTTCCTTGTCGATCTCCTCCATGAAATGGATGACAAAGTCCACCAGCTTGTGTTTGTACATCTGCTCCGTGTGGAAGTGGGTGATCAAGAAGCTGATATCATAACCCTCTACTGGTTTCCTCCTCAGAATAAAGAAGTTCTCCGCCCGTACCTTAATTGTTTCAAAACGGCTAATACCCGCGACCCCGAAAGGGAATAAGCGGTAGAAAATGGATGGATGGATAATCAAACATAACAGAAAAGTCATTGGGGACAGCGTGGCAAGGTGGGAGAGTGGCTGCGCCAGCAACATAAAAGATTCCTGGTTCAATCCCCACCTTCTACCAACCTAGTCACGTCCGTTGTGTCCTTGAGCAAGACACTTCACCCTTGCTCCTGATGGGTTGTGGTTAGGGCCTTGCATGGCAGCTCCCGCCATCAGTGTTTGAATCGGTGAATGTGGAAATAGGGTCAAAGCGCTTTGAGTATCAAGAAGTTAGAAAAGTGCTATACAAGTATAACCCATTTATCATTGATGTACAATTGTGTCAATTTTTAATAAGGTACAATAGGTTGATTGGAAACACTAAATTGGCCCTAGTGTGTGAATATGAGTGTGAATGTAGGTGGCGACTTGTCCAGGGTGTACCCCTCCTTTCACTCGATCGCAGCTGAAATAAGCTCCAGCGACCCCGAAGGGAATAAGCCGTAGAAATGGATGGATGGATGTTTATGAGGATTCTTCTTCCTTGTACTTTATAAACACTTTGCGCTTCAACAGTTTCTTAAAGTGGATCATTTCAGTACATCGTTTGATATATTTGCTTAATCCATTCCAGAATTTAGCCGTTGCCAAAGAAAAATCCATAGACTAGTCGCACCTTTTGTACAAGCCACAAAAAAAAGTAGCAGTTTATGGTCAAAAAAGTATGGTATTACCTATATTACAATTATTTAATTGTAATGTAAATGTAAAAATACACTAATTGTGTGTTCCTTTGACTTACTTTCACACATTCTAGAGAAGGGCTTGAATACACCGATGGACAATAAGTATGTCTCTCTATTTAACATCGGGCCATGTATTTGGCAAATGTTCCATGCTTGACATGCGCGCACACACACACTGAGTAATACAACAAATCAGTGGTATTGAAGTGCAAAGCCACCCAAGTCTGACAGTATAGGAAGGCGTGGTTGAAACAGAAACCTAACCCACACGGAAGAATGAAATACATGCAGACTGACTTGATGGAATTGAAAAATTACACTTTTCATAGGTGTAACACAAAAGACATGACAAAAATGGATTATACACTGACTTTCGTGCTAATTTGGGAAAAGCTTACGTGATGACAGGGTGCTTGGTGCAGTCTGGGTTGCAGGCACCTGTTAACCTGCTGGAGATGGGGCACACCTGGAAGTAAAGAAGCAGAAGCAAAGGTGGGACAGTCCTCTTATTCTCCGCTGGGGGGCAGTGTATGGCAACATGGTAGGGGGAATTTTCTTCCATGATACATTAGGATGTCTCCTCACCTCAAAGTGCATGTTTTGAGCCAATAGTTGTTTGTAAAGCGCTGTGTCCTCGAGGGCTCTGTAACCGTGTCCTACTCGTTCAGCCTTCAGCACCTCTACAGCCTGAAATATCAGACAGGGGCCATAAAGTTGTGTACATAGCATATAATCCCCCCCAATTTTTTGTATATATTGTTTTTCAAATCCCCTGACATGTATACTGTGTACTGTATATGTACATCATTTATCCTTTTGTTAACATATTTTTTTATATACATGTTACAGGTTGTATATATTTTATTATTGAATGTATCAAATGTGATGAATGTTTAATGGACCACAATGGAAACAAGCCTTTTGGCTTGTTGTGCAGTCCATTTGCCTTTTAAAGCATCACATGGATTCAATTCTTTAAGACATCAATAAACTTCTCAATCAATCAATCAAAAGTAGAAGTGACTAAATCCTGTCATTAGATATATTTCAGACAAACCTGGCAATGTGAAGTGTGTTCCCTGGACACTTTCAACAACACTATACAGTACACACAGTATTATATCCAACTAAACAGTTCTACATTGTACAGTGCTGCGTGTTTTAACAAAAAGGCCTAACACTTTTCAATCAATCAATGTTTATTTATATAGCCCTAAATCACAAATGTCTCAAAAAGACTGTACAAACCACTACGACTACCACATCCTCGGAAGAACCCACATAAGGGCAAGGAAAACTCACACCCAGTGGGACGCCAGTGACAATGATGACTATGAAAACCTTGGAGAGGACCTCATATGTGGGCAACCCCCCTCCCCATAGGGCAGGGGTGTCAAACTCAAATACAGAGTGGGACAAAATTTTCAACGGAACAAAGCCGCGGGCCAAGGTTGAACAAATTAACCTTTTAATAGGGACCCAAACAAGTTTTGCATTAAATATTGAACAAGCAAGGCTTATATAACCTTAGTGACATGCAAAATCCAGTTTCAAACAATAATAGTAATAATTAAAAAAATATCAATGGCATATCAAATAAAATTTAAATAAAAATGTTATGCCCTTTTTTCTATTTGCAATCTTCTGAGGTAAATATAAAAAAATTTCCACAGGCTAATAATAAATTTGAAAATAAAATAATAATGAATAAACCAAACATTCAAGCCTTGAAGTAGCAAGACAAAATGCATGAATAAAACGTTAATTATTGGTCAGTTTGCTGGAAGTTTCCCGGAAGAGTTAGTGCTGCAAAGGGTTCTGGGTATTTGTTCTGTTGTGTTACGGTGCGGATGTTCACCCAAAATGTGTTTGTCATTCTTGTTTGGTGTGGGTTCACAGTGTGGCACATATTTGTAACAGTGCTAAAGTTGTTTATACGGCCACCCTCAGTGTGACCTGTATGGATGTTGACCAAGTATGCCTTGCATTCACTTGTGCGTGTGTGTGTGTAAAAGCTACAAATATTATGTGACACGCTGTTAGTATGGAGGAAAAGCGGATGTGACGACAGGTTGTAGAGAACGCTAAAGGCAGTGCCTTAAATGCACGCCCCCAATATAGTTGTCCAGGTGGAAATCGGTAGAAATACGGGAGAATGGTTGCCCCGGGAGATTTTCGGGAGGGGCACTGAACTTCTGGAGTCTACCGAGAAAATTAGGAGGATTGGCAAGTATGAGTATTAGCGGTGAATGCGGTGTTATACAGCGGCACCGACGCTGTATAACACCGGCGGGCCAGCTCTAATGCTAAATTGATATTGCCTCAAGGGGCAAATTAAATTACACGGCGGGCCAGATTTGGCCCGCGGGCCAGAGTTTGACACCCATGCCCTAGGGGAACGAAAGCAATGGATGTCGAGCGGGTCTAATATGATACTGTGAAAGTTCAATCCATAGTGGCTCCAACACAGCCGCGAGTGTTCAGTCAACTGCATCTTCATCAATGTCTTCCACCTGTGTTAGGAATGTCTCATGTTATTGTCCTACCTCCTTCACCACAGAGGCCGGTCCCACCTCTCCTGCATGGACTGTTCTGTGGATCCCACAACGCACCGCTTCCTTTCAACAAATACCAGCAGAGAAAATGTCAGTAAAATCTACCCGAGGGTACATCACACTTCTGCAAAACAACGGTCAGTTGGCACAGCAGCCTAAGTTTAGTTTGCTTTGTAAGATGCATTGCTTTGCATATTTGACAAGAGGACCTGAAACCAAAGTCATCGTTTGAGTTCCTTTTTAAACACTCTAGGTTTAGGTCTATCCTGAGGCCAGCTGCTCACTGTGGGAGAACAGTTTCAATATTATGCTGGCTTCACAACCACCCTAATAAATAGATATAGAACTATATTGACCCTTTTTATCAAGTAGATCCGATTCCTGGTTCAACTAGTTACTGGTATTTCTGAATAATTGTTTTAGGAGTCAAGAAACCAGTCAAGATTGTTTATGGTAAGAGAATTATGACTTACTTAAACATTTTCAGAGCAATGACCACCAATTACAGCCACATTGAGCAACATTAACATAATGTACATTCTATGTACTCCTTTCAAAAGATCAAAGAGTCACACCAAAGACCAACACCTCTTCACAGATCACATAATATACCATCTTAAACATGGCAGTAGGGGGAAAACTTACATTTTGAATAAACATTTTGAATGATAAATGCTCTCTCTTGCAATTATTCGTCAACTCTGATTATAATAATAATAATAATAATGGATTAGATTTATATCGCGCTTTTCTATTGTTAGATACTCAAAGCGCTCACAGAGAAGTGGGAACCCATCATTCATTCACACCTGGTGGTGGTAAGCTACATCTGTAGCCACAGCTGCCCTGGGGTAGACTGATGGCATGGCTGCCAGTTTGTGCCTACGGCCCCTCCGACCACCACCTATCATTCATTCACCAGTGTGAGCGGCACCGGGGTCAAAGGGTGAAGTGTCCTGCCCAAGGACACAAGGGCAGCGACTTGGATGTCAATAGGTGGGAAGCGAACCTGCAACCCTCAGGTTTCTGGCACGGCCGCTCTATCCACTACGCCATGCCGCCCCAAATTATGATTACTTAGATTTATGCCTTAAAGTGAATGTGCGCAATAACGTACACTTTTATGACTATGTTTATTTATTTACAGACCAGTTATATGCCTATTCTGAATTGTGATTAGTTTTATTACATGTCCTTATCATGGTGAGATAAGGTTACAAGAACAAACCACTATTGCAACCTTATGAATGAGAGCAGTGGTTCTCAAATGGGGGTACGCGTACCCCTGGGGATACTTGAAGGTTAGCCAAGGGGTACGTGAGATTTTTTAAGAATAAAAACTATTCAAAAATCCTTTATAAATATATTTATTGAATAATACTTCAACAAAATATGAATGTAAGTTCATAAACTGAGAAAAGAAATGCAACAATGCAATAATCAGTGTTGACAGCTAGATTTTTTGTGGACATATTCCATAAATATTGATGTTAAAGATTTATTTTTTTGTGAAGAAATGTTTAGAATTAAGTTCATGTATACAGATGGATCTCTATTACAATCCCCAAAGAGGGCACTTTAAGTTGATGATTACTTCTATGTGTAGAAATCTTTATTTACAATCTAATTACTTGTTTATTTTTCAACAAGTTTTTAGTTATTTTTATATCTTTTTTTCCAAATAGTTCAAGAAAGACCACTACAAATGAGCAATATTATGCACTGTTATACAATTTAATAAATCAGAAACTGATGACATAGTGCTGTATTTTACTTCTTTATCTCTTTTTTTCCAAGCAAAAATGCTTTGCTCTGATTAGGGTGTACATGAATTAAAAAAATCTTCACAGGGGGTACATCACTGAAAAAAGGTTGAGAACCACTGAATTAGAGGTTCTCCCCTCTGTATTTGATCTATTTGTGGAAACGTAAAATGTCTCCTAGAGGAACAAGGCCAGATGTTTTGACAGTTGGGAGTGAAAACATTGAAACTCAAGCGGAGTGCTAGGGAAAAGGTTTTTATAGCTACAAATAGGTGACATTCACCAGGATTTACATACATAATTGGGGTTACTGATGCTCTGTTTTCTGTATTTCTTGAGGCAGATGCTCACCTCATAGGCTTGGCGGTGTCCTGGATAGGCCTCACAGTTGAGTGACTCGTCACCCGCCAGGTCGATGGCTACCACTCCATCGTTGCGAAACTTCTTACACAGCTCCACAACGTCCATGGACCAGTCTGCACACATACAAAACACATACAGGTAAGTAAATCAAGATATATTATCACTTGATATGAACAGCCAAAATGTGTAAGTGTGAACTTTGAGACATTCTACTGTTTTAGGTAAGATGACTCAAATGCAGAGGTGTGTAGAGTACCCAAAATTATTACTCTAGTAAGAGTACTGTTACTTTACAATAATAGGACTCAAGTAAAAGTAAAAAATAGTCATCAAAATAATTACTTAAGTAAGTATTCTGTTAAAAAAACTTTTCATGAATTGAGTAATTTGTGATTAACTTCTGATTCACTTAGTAGGTATTTTTTAATGGTTCTTGGACTACAATTGTAGTTGGTGTGTGTTTCTGTAAAACATCAAATTAATTTACTATTTACTTCAAGATGTTTTCTCTAGTTGAAAGTAGAATTCTTGTAATGTGAACATTTCTACTGACACACATGACAACACATGGTATAAATGTTCTTTTTACTAGCTTAAAAGTTATTATTGATTTAGATTTTTTTTCTGCCTTGTCTGACATCATGTCACTTTTTACAGTCTGTACATTTCTATCTACTAAATTTGTCTGATTTGTAAAATAATTCAGTTTCTTCTATTTTCACTGCGGCATGTGAAGTTTTCGTTTCCATGCTCTTCTCTCTAATGTGACTGTTGGCCATACACAATGTGCCTCTCATACACTAGGGTTCGATTGTGGTCATTTCAGCTTTTTTAGCTATGTTAAATGTAAATACAGTAGAAGAAAATAACGCTACATGCTGATGAGCTAGTTACTTTAGAGCTAGGGATCTAACAAATAAGTACAACTTTCAACTGCTTTTTAATGTTGTTGGTAATGCTTTAATGTGCTTAATGATGCTTATGGTTATTATGATCATTAAAGACATACAAAAAGATTGCTTTTTAGTCCACTGTTTAGGAGGTTTCTGACCCCAAGAGGGACAAACGGTAGAAAATGAATGAATGGACGGATGGATGGATGTTCAGCAGTTCTCTCAAACAGCTTTGATTGATTGATTGAAACTTTTATTAGTAGATTGCACAGTACAGTACATATTCCGTACAACTGACCACTAAATGGTAACACCCGAATAAGTTTTTCAACTTGTTGAAGTCGGGGTCCATGTTAATCAATTCATGTTAAAGCTGGGATGTGCTGGGGTCATGTTATGCAATTAAGGTATCTTCTTTGGTTACATTCTGACACTTATTAAACCAGTAAGTAGGTCTCTATTTTATCATATACTTTAAAAAATACTGACCTATTTCAGCTTCCTATAGGTATACTTTGTACTTGTTTGATTGATGAAATGGAATTAAACTTCACTACTGCTTACGTTGGATTGGCCAACGACAGTGCCTGCCGGAAGCAGGGTCACTGACATCAGAATATGTCTTTGAAAGCCATGATTGAGCATTATAAATAATTGTTATATAAATAAAAGTAACGGGGCTTCACGGTGGGAGAGGGGTTAGTGCGTCTGCCTCACAATACGAAGGTCCTGAGTAGTCAGGGTTCAATCCCGGGCTCGGGATATTTCTGTGTGGAGTTTGCATGTCCTGCCCGTGAATGCGTGGCTTCCTCCCACCTCCAAAGACATGCAACACTAAATTGGCCCTAGTGTGTGAATGTTGTCTGTTTATCTGTGTTGGCCCTGCGATGTGGTGGCGACTTGTCCAGGGTGTACACTGCCTTCCGCCCGATTGTAGCTGACATAGGCACCAGCGCTCCACGCGACCCCAAAGGGAATAGGCGGTAGAAAATGGATGGAATAAATGTAACGATCGAAATTAAACTCAATGTAACAGAGTAAAAGTAATGTTTCTTCTTCTCAAAAATATTCAAGTAAAAGTAAAAAGTATGTTACATTAAACTACTCTGACGAATACAATTTATCCAAAAATGTTACTTGAGTAAATTTAACGGAGTAAATGTTGCCCGTTACTACCCACATATGCTCAAATGTTGCAATGAATGACGTAGAACAGACCTGCAAATTAGGGCCCGGGGGCCGCATGCGGCTCGTTGAACTTTTCAATCTGGCCCGCCAGACTTTCCCAAGTAATTGTTTTAGATCTTTAAGATGTAAAGTGTAGCTGCCATTATGATGTGCAGTTATGTTTTCCAATGACTCTAAGTCTTCCACTATACTAAGTCTTTCAAGGCTTGGAATCTGCATGATATACTAGTTACTATGGTCATCTAATTCGTTACAATGGTCATCTAATTCGTTAGTTTGGTCACTATGAGATATCTCAGATTGGAGGTGGGTTTTTTTTTTTACCCTTCACGTTCATATTTCACTAGGTTTGTTGCATTTTGGTTTTGTTTTGCTTGATTGTAAAATATGTTGTCAATATTCAGTGTTTTATCCTTCATAGTTAATATTGTAAATCCCTTTATTTTCATAACGTTTTGAGCTTTCAATCATTAAAAATAGGTATACCAGACCCCAGACCCACTTTTTTTTTATCAAAATCTGGCCCCCCGAGTAAAAAAATTGCCCAGGCCTGACGTAAAAGTAAATGTTCTTAGTGGGGTTTTAGTGCTACTACTTGGTGCAAACTATATACAACAGTTGTTTAACTTTTAACAGCTGGGGGAAACTTATATTTGACTACACTTCATATTAACACCCACTACAGTTCAGTGGGTGAGTTGTGTTGCCCTCACTGTACCATCGAGTCTTCCCTACAGTATGTTATCATTGCAAACCACCTGCTTGTGCTATCAAGACACAAGAGGCAACTAACTGTTGGTGTATCTAATGTTCTGCAGCAAATCACTAAAGGGATATATAACAAGCACAATTTACAATACTGCATTTTGTATATAAAAATATTACTTAAATCCGCTAAATAAAAATAAAAATGGATGATTCTTAAAACTGTTCAGCATGCCATACAAAGTATAACAGCACAGGTCATGCAAGGACATTGATGTCTTGTATAATGACCAAAGCAGACATTCAGTAAACTGCTAAAAAAGGCAGTGCTGTGGACAGGAAGCAGCTGCAGAGTTCACATGTGTACTATCTGATATGAGCTATTACTCATGTCTCCAGTTTCATCTTCATTTATGCACTACAATCAGCTTCAGCTGATGTTTTTACTCCTGTTTCATCTAAAACGGTTTCCATTATAGAATGGATCAACATTTTTGTAAAAGGAACAATTCAATGAATTCTATGCGCCAAGCGTTGTGGAGAGTTTGATCAGGCAATTTAAGAGATTCCCCAAGATGTATGTTCATTAGAAAAATGGTCAGTAACTTTTTGGCAGTTGGTTTTGCTTGATGGTGGCCATGTTTTTTCAACCAATTTTGTTCAAACAAAAAACCCAAAAAGTTAAATCTTTGTCTCATCAGATCAGAGAATTCTGTTTCTCATAATCTGGGAGTTTTTCAAGTGCATTTGGGTGCAAATGGCTTCCGTCTGGCAACTATACCATACAGGCCTGATTGGTAGATTGCTGCAGATATTGTCATTCCGTAAAGTTCTCCTCTCTACAGTGGTTTTGATTGATTGATTGATACTTTTATTAGTAGATTGCACAGTACAGTACATATTCCGTACAATTGACCACTAAATGGTAACACCCGAATAAGTTTTTCAACTTGTTTAAGTCGGGGTCCACGTTAATCAATTCATGGAACGCTGTAGCTCTCACAGAGTGACCATCACATTCTCGGTCACCTCCCTGACAAGACTATGATGAATTCAGCAATCTACAACGACATCCTGGAAGAAAACCAACGCTTCCCATCCAACCCGATTGAGGTTGAGAGGTGCTGCAAAGAGTAAATGGGCGAAACTGCCCAAAGATAAGTGTGCCAAGATTGTGGCATCTTTTTCAAAAAGACTTGAGGCTGTAATTGCTGCCAAAGGTGCATCAACAAAGTATTAAGCAAAGGCGGTGAATACGTACATGTGATTTTTTATTTTGAATACATTTATTTAAATTCTTTAAAAATTATATAAAAAAATGACATTGCTGGTATGGAGTATTGTGTGTAGAATTTTGAGGGCACAAATGGATTTATTCCATTTTGGAAAAAGGCTGTGACGTAACAAAATGTGTAAAAAGTGAAGCACTGTGAATACTTTCCAGTTGCACTGTATTTATCAGAAAGATGAGAGCACCGATAATACAGAAGGGGTGCATGTTTTGACGTATTTTACCCTTTTGTGTAAAAATCCCTTTTCCATATGAGTTGGGAAATTGTGTTAGATTTAAATATAAACGGAATACAATGATTTGCAAATCATTTTCAACCAATATTCAGTTTAATATGCTACAAAGACAACATATTTGATGTTCAAACTCATTTAATATTTTTTTCAAATAATCATTAACTTTAGAATTTGATGCCAGCAACATGTGGGAAAGAAGTTGGGAAAGGTGGCAATAAATACTGACAATGTTGAGGAATGCTCATCAAACACTTATTTGGAACATCCCACAGGTGTGCAGGCTAATTGGGAACAGGTGGGTGTCATGATTGGGTATAAAAACAGCTTCCCAAAAAATGCTCAGTCTTTCACAAGAAAGGATGGGGCGAGGTACACCCCTTTGTCCACAACTGTGGTGGCAAATAGTCAAACAGTTTCAGAACAACGTTTCTCAAAGTCCAATTGCAAGAAATTTAGGGATTTCAACATCTACGGTCCATAATATCATCAAAAGGTTCAGAGAATCAAGAGAAATCACTCCACATAAGCGGCATGGCCGGAAACCAACATTGAATGACCGTGACCTTCGATCCCTCAGACGGCACTGTATCAAAAACCAACCTCAATCTCTAAAGGATATCACCACATGGGCTCAGGAACACTTTAGACAACCACTAAATACAGTTTGTTGCTACATCTGTAAGTGCAAGTTAAAGCTCTACTATGCAGAGCGAAAGCCTTTTATAAACAACATCCAGAAACGCCGCCGGCTTCTTTGGGCCCAAGATCATCTAAGATGGACTGATGCAAAGTGGAAAAGTGTTCTGTGGTCTGACGAGTCCACATTTCAAATTGTCTCTGGAAATATTCGACATCGTGTCATCCGGACCAAAGGGGAAGCGAACCATCCAGACTGTTATCGACGCAAAGTTCAAAAGCCAGCATCTGGGATGGTATGGGGGTGCATTAGTGCCCAAGGCATGGGTAACTTACACATCTGTGAAGGCACCATTAATGCTGAAAGTTACATACAGCTTTTGGAACAACATATGCTGCCATATAAGCGCCGTCTTTTTCATGGACGCCCCTGCTTCTTTCAGCAAGACAATACCAAGCCAAATTCAGCCCGTGTTACAACAGTGTTGCTTCGTAGAAAAAGAGTGCGGGTACTTTCCTGGCCTGCCTGCAGTCCAGACTTGTCTCCCATCTAAAATGTGTGGCGCATTATGAAGCGTAAAATACGACAGCAGAGACCCCGGACTGTTGAACGACTGAAGCTCTGCATAAAACAAGAATGGGAAAGAATTCCACTTTTAAAGCTTCAACAATTAGTTTCCTCAGTTCCCAAACGTTTATTGAGTGTTTTTAAAATAAAAGGTGATGTAACACAGTGGTGAACATGCCCTTTCCCAACTACTTTGGCACGTTTTGCAGCCATGAAATTCAAAGTTAGTTATTATTTGCAAAAAAAAATAAAGTTTATGTGCATTCAATTGAATATGGGTTGAAAAGGATTTGCAAATCATTGTATTCCGTTTATATTTACATCTAACACAATTTCCCAACTCATATGGAAACAGGGTTTGTATAAAGCTGTTCAGGAATAGAGGGAGTTAGCTTCCAGAAAAACAACATGACTTTTTTAGAAGTTAGTATTTTGCCACTGAATTATTTTGAGCTGAACAATATTGTGTGTTTCTGAATTTTGATGTGTGTGGTGCTCCTGCGTATTATCTAATCAATGCAGTGGAGAGCCTTATCTTACAAGGCTTTTTGGGCTGATGTGCACGTGAGCAGTTCATTACTTGGCATGTGGCGCATGCAGCATAGAATGGACCTGGCTTTGACATTGAAGGCCCTCTCCCCCTCGCTGAGGCCCTCGTTGACAAGTCGTACCACCTCATCCGGGCTCATGTTGCCCCTGTGTTAAAGAGCAAGTGGGGAAAAAAAAATACAGTTAGCTCTGATGTCAACTCTGCGATAATGTGGTTGAAGTTGGGACATACTCTTCCTGGTTCCACGGGATGGGCTCCACCTCAGTATTGGCTAGAAGGTGTGGGCTGTATCTGACCTCCACGTAAATCACTCCTTCTTTTGTTTTATCCTCCACAAACTCATATGCTATCCTCTTTATGGCATCTCGGTCTCCACTGGAAAAAAAGAAACTCATAAACCACTTTGCCCTTTGGTGCTGATAAATCTTATCACATTGACTCAAAAAACCCCACCAGCTACTGCTTTTGAAATGCAATGAGTTGTTTGAGGAGTTTGGCTGTTTAAACTCATCTATCATCTGTTCAGACCTACTATGCAATATTGGATGCAATGATTTTTAATGATTTACAGTATATTCAATCTAATACAAAATATGAACATGTTCTTTACACACAAAATGATGGGGTTTTTTGTGAGGGAAAATTAGGGAATTGTGAATGTATTATCTAATCAATAGAGCTAATAGGTTTAAAGCAGGGGTCACCAACGCGGTGCCCGCGGGCACCAGGTAGCCCGTAAGGACCAGATAAGTAGCCCGCTGGCCTGTTCTAAAAATAGCTCAAAAAGCCGCACTTACCAGTGAGCTGCCTCTATTTTCTTGATTTTATTTATTTACTCGCAAGCTGGTCTCGCTTTGCTCGACATTTTTAATTCTAAGAGAGACAAAACTCAAATTAAATTTGAAAATCCAAGAAAATATTTTAAAGACTTGGTCTTCACTTGTTTAAATATATTCATTTATTTTTTTACTTTGCTTCTTATAACTTTCAGAAAGACAATTTTAGAGAAAAAAATACAACCTTAAAAATTATTTTAGGATTTCTAAACACATATACCTTTTTAACTTTTAAATTCCTTCCTCTTCTTTCCTGACAATTTAAATCAATGTTCAAGTATTTTTTTTTTTATTGTAGAGGAATAATAAATACATTTTAATTTAATTCTTCATTTTAGCTTCTGTTTTTTCGATGAAGAATATTTGTAAAATATTTCTTCAAACTTATTATGATTAAAATTCAAAACAATTGTTCCGGAAAACCTAGAAAATCTGTAGAATCAAATGTAAATCTTATTTCAAAGTCTTTTGAATTTCTTTTGAAATTTTTGTTCTGGAAAATCTAGAAGAAATAATGATTTGTCTTTGTTAGAAATATAGCTTGGTCCAATTTGTTATATATTATAACAAAGTGCAGATTGGATTTTAACTTATTTAAAACAGGTCATCAAAATTCTAAAATTAATTTTAATCAGGAAAAATTACTAATGATGTTCCATAAATTCTGTTTTGAATTTTTTCAGAAAGATTTGAATTAGCTAGTTTTTCTCTTAATTTTTTTCGGTTGAATTTTGAATTTTAAAGAGTCGAAATTGAAGATAAACTATGTTTCAAAATTTAATTTTCTTTTTTGTGTGTGTTTTCTCCTCTTTTAAAGCGTTCAATTAAGTGTTTTTTCATCATTCATTCTCTACAAAAAAACTTTCCGTAAAAGGAAAAAAAATGTACGACGGAATGACAGACAGAAATACCCCTTTTTATACATATATATATATATATAGATTTATTTATTAAAGGTAAAGCGGAAGATGATGGATGGATGGATGGATGGGCTATTTCTGGCAATTTATTTAAGTGTGTATCAAACTGGTAGCGCTTCGCATTAATCAGTACCCAAGAACTAGCTCTTGGTTTCAATAAGGTTGGTGACCCCTGGTTTAAAAGTAATGAAGAAAATGTTGAAATGTTGACCCTAAAAAATGGAATGCATTATGAATATTTTTTTCAAGCTGATACTGATGCAAATAGCTTTCTGCTTTCCAAGTAAGGCTGGGTGATATGGCCTTTTTTTAATATCTCTGTATTTTTAGGTCATACCGCGATATATGATACACATCTCGATATTTTGCCTTAGCCTTGAATGAACACTTGATACATATAATCACAGCAGTATGGTGATTCTATGTGTATATTTAAAACTTTCTAGTTCATACTGCATTAATATATGCTACTTTTAAAATTTCATGCAGAGAAGGAAATCACAATTATGTAAATCGACCAAAAGTGTATTTATTAAACAGTTATTAGCAGGTGACTTTCCCAATGATGCTACATATTAGCAGTAATGCTACTTTTTGTAGCAACGATTGTGCCCCACACTTAACAAATTAAAGTTGTCTATTCGACATTCTCGCTTAAAGCCGAACCACCGCCAGACGTTGTACCCCCTGCTGTTTTTCTTGGGAATTATTCCTTCCTTCATTTGTTACAGGATTCGCACCTTCAGTCTCTCGTATTACCACTCGCAACACTCCGCTAGCATCACAGCTGACGTTAGCCACGCTGCTACCTCTCTGCTCCGTGAGGGCGTATACATATGTGACGTATACCGTCAGGGCAATGCTGGCGTTTCAGGTGGCTGATTAAGTTATATGTGTTGTTTTTTCCTTTGTAAAATTTTTGCACAACAATTGGTGCAAATCTATTTCTCTGAAACAATGAAGAAGTCCTACACGATCAACGTCATGTTTGTTCACAACAAGCTCAGGGGGATTTTACAAGAGACGAGCAGGAAAACAGAAGCGCCTGATTCAAGCCACCTTCAGTACAGTCCGGGTAATTTATTTTAATTTTATTTGACTTATTGGTAGGATGTCATAATTCCTTATATTGGCACAGTAAATATCTGTTAGATATTTATCATGCATCCCTACTAATAACGCAAAGCTGCCATCCATACTTTTTAAGGAGCGCCGTAAGTGGCTGATCCGTTGGCGGTCTCGTAGCTGGACTGTGCCGAAAATGAAATTCCGTTGGACTTGTGCAATGACAATAAAGATCTATCCTAGACTAAAAAAATATCTATACATTGTATTGGCTTGTAAACTAAAATATATCAATATTGTCCCCACATCCTTTAATTTTCAGTGTGCGGCTCTCAGTGGAAAGGGTTTGGACACCAATGTATCTTGATGAGATGCCGTTAAAAATAATACAAGTAAAGGTGCCTTCAAGTGCTGGCAACATGAACATCTTATTAGTGATATCATTCCAGTACCAAATGCACGTTGGAAAACTTAAGATTATACAGAGCAAGCCTTAGCCTTTTTAACCAGCTTGACAGGAGTAAAGTTAAAGTTAAAGTACCAATGATTGTCACAAACATACTAGATGTGGTGAAATTGTTCTCTGCATTTGACCCATCACCCTTGATCACCCCCTGGGAGGTGAGGGGAGCAGTGGGCAGCAGCGGTGTTGCGCCCGGGAATCATTTATGGTGATTTAACCCCCAATTCCAACCCTTAATGCTGAATGCCAAGCAGGCTCCCATTTTTATAGTCTTTGGTATGACTCGGGCGGGATTTAAACTCACGACCTATCGATCTCAGGGCGGACACTCTAACCACTGAGTAGGTACACACCCTATTATTTAGTATTGAGGAAAGACAAAGTGTACATTTCCTTTGCACTCATACAGTAATTATGTCACGTCACATGACAAAGAGCAACAAAGCTTCCAGCATTTGCACTGCATTCTCTCAATGAGGGCCCAAGCGCACTCTGACACAACATCCACCAGCTCACACAGCATTTCTCCATGAGCTACACTCAACTAGCATGTTCCCTATATTATCATCACAACCGTACCGAGGCTCAGGCGCCTCCACACACAGGGTTCCATTCAACATGGCAACATTCCATTGTTGTGAGCTTTCATCGTTTGGTGAACAATTAAGCCCTGAGATGTGGTGATTCCACGGGGAAACCGTCTCTGGTTGCCATGGTGACTGAATTAATTAGATGCTGCAGACCATGTCCTGTATTTCATTTCAACTAAACCCTCGTCCCACATCTTATAATCCAGTTGTCACTGGGTCTCCGGAACAGCCATGTTGAAAAAAAGATTTATGGAAGCACATGCACAATAACAATCGAAATGAGTTAACTTTGACCCAGCCTACACACACTAAAGAGGTGGACCCTGACTCTTGAGCACATACACACCTCACACTGAGAGGAAATGCCTCATTATGAAGCTTTATCAACACAGGCGACAAGGAACCACTTACGCAACAACGTGCATGTACTCCGCAAACTTCCCCAGGAACTCTGTAAGGGTGGTCGGCTTTTGGACAATAATAATCTGCCTCAGCTCCTCCACCGTGTTGACCAGCAGACCAATGCCGCGTCTCCTGGAGAGACAAGGCAAGATAAAGGTTACCGGTACTTTATTAATCCCTGTGAGTCATATTGTTTTGCTGTCCTACCTTGACGTCCATTTAACCACACCATTATAAACACATATAGAATTAAATAATTGGTAGAACATCAAATAATTAAGTTGAAACATTTCAAAATGCTCAAGTATCCACCAATCAGGACTTGAGGGAGCAATAACTGAATTAGATTTAGAGCCTCATTTCCACCTAATAATGCATGTGTTTTTAATGATCACTGTTCAGTTACTACTATCATAAACCAACAGAGAGCAGCTGATTATTTACTTTTAATTTTCAACAGGTTGTAAATTTTCCTCAGCCAAGTGTTGTTTTACAAATCAGGTTACACCATAAAGTTACTAAATTGTGTGTGAATTGTCATTGTTAGCAATCGATCTGCCCCAATTAGTTCAGGGATTCTCGTTTAAGACGATATTAGGGACTTTGTGTAGTTTTTTAAAAGCAATCTCAGCCCCAACCCCATCGTGGATGCTATCACACAATACAGTATGTGATAAAACCTGGTGAGACAGGTGAGGTCAAAGTTTGACTCAATGTTTTTCCTTTCTATTGTTTTTTTAATGAAGTGTCTCTACATGCAGTGATTTAATGCACTGTTTTTGGATTTTTTTTTCATACTACATTAGTATCTCAAGCTTAACTGGTTCTGTGAAGAAGTTCTTAATGTAACGACCGGGTTTGTCCCTCCAAGATGCGTCCGCAATAACACAGCAAAGGTAAGATGTGATGATTTATTTAAGTGACAAAAGGGATCTAAGAAACAAAAATACTGGAGCTAAGCAAAAGGTAAACATAAGCGCTGGCATCGAAAGTTAGGAATAAACAACAGAGAAAACTAGAACTTGGCACGAAAGCACATAAAAAAAAAAAACAGATCACCAGCATGAGAGCTGGAATAAAAGCAAAAGGCGTAGCATGAAAAGCTAGCAAGAATATACATATGTTTGTCGTCGGTCGATACTGTTGCTCAAAGGCAAATTAGAATCCCAGAATGACTGAACAGAAAAGGCTGGCTTATAAAGGAGGGTGATTAGAAAAACAAGTGTGCGTGAACCGGGAATAGCAGGTGGAACTAATATGTAACCATGGTGACGGAGCAAACAGAAAATAAGGACGTCAAACAGCAGAGTGATACCAAAATGGAACAAAAACAACAATATGGTGAGGTAATATGTTTTTAATAATAAAACCTAACTTTTAGATACAAGTATAAAAACTAGGACTGCCAACATTACCTCTTTAAGCATGTGATTAATTTAAAAAGATTTTGCGTTATCGTAAAATAATCAATATTAATCACACTATTTGTTATGGCCGCAGGTAAACCCGGAATTTGGCGCTTATTGTGACACGTTGCAAAGATGAGTGATGAGAGGCGGCCAATTTCACAACACACTACAATGGAATTTTAGATTAAACTGAGGTCATTTGGCCCTGCAATGAGGTGGCGATTTGTCCAGGGTGTACTCCACCTTCCGCCCGAATGCAGCTGAGATAGGCTCCAGCAACCCTCCGCGACCCCAAAAGAGAGAAGCGGTAGAAAATGAATGGATGGATGGATGGACTGAGGTCATTTGTTGGCATTGCAGTGACAAACTTTCTTATCATTGCCGCACAAGTTTGAAATATCATCTTAAATCAAAGCAGATATGTGAGGATAAAGCTAGCATTAATGCTACTTTGACACAAACTTGACTACGCAAAGAACGACAAACACCTTTAACACGGGTTACGTTTACCCGTGTCTATGTTGTCAGCAAAAGTAGCACAGATACCATATTTCCTTGAATTGGCGCCGGGGAGCGAATTATTTTAAAACCTCTTCTCACTCTGGCATTTACCAAAGGCATGCAGTAAAAATTTGAGTGTGATGTAAGCTTGGACCTTAAATTCTACTGAATATTTCTTAATCTTCTTCCCTTTATGGGATTTCAAATGACATATATTGAAATCAGCCTCCTCCATTTGGAAAATGATGACAGGGGAAGTGTCACTCGTGACGTCACGAGTTTAACCAGGCGGTAATACTAAGCATGCGCTAATTATTTTGCGAAGCGAGTTTGACCCGGCGGTGGGGAAGCAGCGGCACCGGTGGTGGCAGTGGCAATGACCAAGAAGAACGTGGAGTTGGAATATAATTACAACACTTTATGTACATATTTATATACATATTTATATAATATTTACATATTTATATAATATGTAACTACAAGCTCCATTCACAGACAGAGTCCCATTGCTTTTATGAGCGGGGGAGCGAGTCAAAAAAAAAAAAAAATGTTTTTTATTATTATTATTTTTTTTTTTTTCATTTGTGACGGCCATAATTATTACACATACATATACATATATATATATATACATATGTGTGTGTGTGTGAGAATATATGTATACATATATAGGTATATATATATATATAAATATATATATATATATACCTATATATGTAAAAACAATAAATGGGTTGTACTTATATAGCGCGTTTCTACATTCAAGGTACTCAAAGCGCTTTGACACTACTTCCACATTTACCCATTCACACACACATTCACACACTGATGGAGGGAGCTGCCATTCAAGGCGCCAACCAGCACCCATCAGGAGCAAGGGTGAAGTGTCTTGCTCAGGACACAACGGACGTGACGAGGTTGGTACTAGGTGGGAATTGAACCAGAGACGCTCGGGTTGCGCACGGCCACTCTCCCCACTGCGCCACGCCGTCCCTATTATTATTATATATATATATAGATATATATATATATATATATATACACACACACACACATATCATATCCAATCCAATCCACTTTATTTGTATAGCACATTAAAACAATATAAATGTTTCCAAAGTATTTATATATATACAAGCATATACTGTATATATATATATATATATATATATATATATATATATATATATATATATATATATATATGTAATGTAGTAACTGGTACGTTTATAATAACATTTAATATCTATGTATTTTGCTAAAAAACGCACTATGACGGTCACTTTTTAATAAAACATCACTTACTATACAAGACCTGCTGTCATTAGGATATGTTTTTATAGTCCCGTTTAGATGAAGAATGACTCATAATATGCTGTAAGATGACTTTTTTTTTAACATTTTAGGAGTTAAAGATTTTTTTTTTTTTGTCCTGTCCAGCTTCTCAGGCAAATCATAAAGTTGAATGCCCATATCAGCTGTTCAGATTTACTTTACAAAAGAGAAGTGTAGGATACTTCTCTTGTTGCCTTATTTGAAAGTTACATACAGCCAAAAGAGGCCAAAGGTTTTGGCCTCTTTTGAGGTCCTGGTGAGCGCCTTGCACGGCAGCTCCCGCCGTCAGTGTGTGTGAATGGGCGAATGTAGAAATACTGTCAAAGCGCTTTGGGCTCCTTAAAAAGGGGTAAAAAAGCGCTATACAAGTGCAACCCATTTATCCATCCATCCATCCATCTTCTGGATGGATTGCATTTGTGTCCAGATATTAGGTTGTTTTCTAAAGCAAATTTTAATCATGCAAGCGAGTAATAACCTGATCACAATTCAAGAATAATAATAATAATGGATTAGATTTATATTGCGCTTTTCTATTGTTATATAGTCAAAGCGCTCATAGAGAAGTGGGAACCCATCATTCATTCACACCTGGTGGTGGTTAGCTACATCAGTAGCCATAGCTACTGATGTAGCTTACCACCAGAGCGTGATTCATCTGATTAATTTTTTTTACGACTTTACAGCCCTAATAAAAACAATACATTATACTACCGTAGTTGTATGATGTATCATAAGGGCCACATTGGCTTTTGACATTTGACAGACAGGCCGGCCGAACACTTGATGCATTTCAAAGCATATATCTGTCGGACCTAAGAGTAGTAGACTTCCCAAACATGGATTATTACATCTATTTTCCACAATATCATATCAGAACCTGAAAAAAACAACACAACTGGCATCACAGGGTTAACACTTACATTCTCCTTCAGTGGGAGCAGTGTTGTTTATCACCCTTTTTTCGCCACTGCGTCAAAGTCTAGTGTGAGTTTTGTTGCGGCAATTCTCAAAACAGAAATTTGCCTAATTTTGTTCTAAAATTTGGCGGGCCGGATTAAGAATACCAATGGGCCGGATGTGGCCCCTGGGCCGTAGTTTGCCCATCCCTGATGTATTGTAATAATGTACAGCATTTATTTTGGAGTGTGGACTTCTACAGTATATCCTTCAAGATGCTTCTGAGTCAAACACAGCATCAGCAAATTATCCATATTTAAATGAGTAAATGACCAATGTTTGATGAGTAAATGACGAATGTTTAGCTGTTATATTAACATTGTTGGCTGGCGTTAGACTCATTCTGCTTCAGTATGGTGCAGACTTGCAGTGACACACTTAAACTGCTTTGCCAATTTGGCTGCACGCTCTATTATGTTTTTGATGATTTATTTACTTAAATTCAAGGAATATCATCAACGTAACAGTGTATAGCCACAGCATAAGTTAAAGATAAACACTTTCTGAAATGAATTTGTTATGTTAGGTAAATTAATTGACTAGTTTAAAGAAATGTAAGCATTTAATTAGGTTACCTGGCAACATCGAGAATTGTTTCCACCCGGATAGCTCCGTCAAGGTGAACATGGAGCTCGACCTGTGGACAAGCCAAAGATAATACAATTGAATAAACATGTATATAACAAAAAGTAATAAATATTTTATGACTGCGTCCAAAAAGTTGTCACTCAGAGTAGTATTTTGATGATCGACCACAGTAGATGTGCAAGAAAGAAGTGGTGAAGAAGTAATTTGAGCAAGGAAGGAGTCAGGGGGGACAGTGTCCTTTCTGTATGCTGAGTGCTCAAATTCATCACAACAGGTGACAAGGACAGACTTTTAAATTCAAAGGGTCCACAATCTGATGACATCCAATACAAGCAGTGTGTCCCTCTCATTGATAACAATGCTCAGATATGTATTCATTTAACATTATTACTGATGCTGTAGTCTGCAGTGATGTGCAACTCCATATTATGATACTGTGAGTTGTTTATATTACTTTGCCCCATTGTGTAGAAAATTGACGTGTTTGTCAACCTACTTTGTGTTCTCCTCTTCTTTTTTAATACTAGACTAAACATCTTCTAATACAGTGTTCTCGTTCCTTTTGTTGATTTACACTTTTACAGTGTGGTTGTGTTATTATCATGCCGTATATGCTTGCAGATCTTTTTTTCTTCTTTTGATTGTAAATAAAATTAATTACAGTATTTCCTTAATTAGCCGCCGAGCATGTAATATGCGTCTGCCGGGTATAACTCACTCCCCAAATTTATTAGCGCATGCTTACTTTTACCGCCGAGTCAAAGTCGTGACGTCACGAGTGACCTATCGTCATTTCCAAAATGGCGGAGGTTTTTTTTTTTTTACTTATACTATGTGTAAACCAGGGGTCTTGTTCCACAGCCATACAGATCACACTGATGGTTGTGATATAAAGCAACTTTAAAAGTCTTACTAATATGCGCCACAGTCTGTGAACCCACACCAAACACATTTCTGGAGAACATTGGCTCTGTAACACATTATAAACGCAACGTAAGAATTACCCAGAATTCCAATGCATCCATGACTCTTGGCTATATTATACACCCCGATAGCACCAAACCCCGCCCCAGCAACCCCGTCTCCGTGCGTCGGTTGAGGTGGGCGGGGTTGGGGGTTGCGTGTATAATATAGCCAAGAGTCATGGATGCATTGGAATTCTGGGTAATTCTTATGTTGCGTTTATAATGTGTTACAGAGCCAATGTTCTCCAGAAATGTGTTTGGTGTGGGTTCACAGAGTGTGGCGCATATTAGTAAGAGTGTTAAAGTTGTTTATATCGCAACCATCAGTGTAAAAGGTATGGCTGTTGACCAAGTACGCATTGCAATCTTGTTTGAAAAACAGCGATTTACATGCGTCCGGACGGCACGCATATAGCATAATGTAAAGTTGGGCGAGATGTCATGTTGTAAAGTGGTGGTCCCCAACCACCGGGTCGCGGGCGCAGAATAATTTTTATTTATTTTTTTATCACACTCTATTTTTTGTTGCATGCCATTGGTAAGCGCAGGGGTGAGAAGAGGTTTGAAAATTATTAGCGCCTGCTTACTTTTGCCGCATGAGTGAGAAGAGGTTTTAAATTAATTAGTGCCCCGGCGGCTATTCAAGGAAATACGGTATATTATGATTATTCTTGTGTTCCAGCTCCACAGACCTACATCAGTGGCAGCTCTGAGCCCATCTTGTAACAAGATGACAGCACCAAGAATGGATGGTGTACTAGGGACCGCAGCAATTTATTTTTAATGAGTTTAACTCTGCTTGCCCCTGCATCCCCAGCAGGTTTGTCATTTTACACATGTCCTGGGCATGCGCAGTTGACCCACTCCAAAGGGCACATGTGCAGTGAAAGTACAATAACAGGAAATACAAAAAATCACAGTTGTAGTTGTAATGTCCCTACAAGTATCAAATATGAATCACCAAACTCTACATGAATAGTTACTATTGAAACACACGTTTCAAGCCAGACCTGAACAAAAAAACGAGTTCGTTTGCTAAATGAAAAGTGTGATGACAGTTAAAAGATGCAGCTGTGTTCTTCTTTGTAATCACAATGAAACGGAACAAAAAGCTTATTATTTCATTTTCTAAACATTCGAGTTGTTTGCCATCGTGCGTAAAAAGATAAAAAGAAATTTAAAAGGCAGGAAAAAGCGCGCCTCGCAGTGGTCTCATCTGCGCTCTCAGACGTCATCGTGGGCTGACTTGACGTACCTTGGGCATGGAGAACGCGTCCTGCTGAGACATGTTAGCGGAGCAGTGGAGCCGTGGGGCGCAGAGGCGCAATGCAGCGCGACTCGCTAATATGAGCTTTCCCACAGACACGCCTTCACTCAATTCCGCACTCTGCCGCCACGTAAACAACGCGCTGACGCACATTACTACACGCAATTGAATGGAAACGCCTTTTCTGCGTCTCTATGGCCGTGGACGGATTAACTGCAGCAGCTTTGTGACGTCATGAAATGAGCCTAATTATCTTAAACCCGAGTAGGACATTTAAGCGACTACAAGTGGGGCAAGTGCGTCCCTCCATCCAGCAGATGGTGCTCAAGTGTGCATTTTTATTTTTTGACTCTTTTCACCACGTTTATAGTACATTAAAAAGTTAAAAGTACTCTTGATTGTCACACACACGCTCGGTGTGGCGAAATTATCCTCTGCATTTTACCCCTGATCACCCCCTGGGAGGTGAGGGGCGCAGTGAGCAGCAGGGGTGGCCACACCCGGGAATCATTTTTGGTGATTTAACCCCCAATTCCAACCCTTGATGCTGCGTGTCAATCATGGAGGTAATGGGTCCCATTTTTATAGTTTAGTTTAGTTTAGTTTATTAAGGATCCCCATCAGTCTAAACCACAGTGGAGACTATTCTTCCTGGGGTCCTGGCAAAAAAAAAATCACACAATTACAAAACAAAAGATTACAACGCAGTACAACATCATCGATATTAAAATGTTGTAATACAAAAATAGCAACAACAAAAAAAAAAACTGTAATGCCCCGCAATGGAGAAGGAGTGACACATACGAGAATGTGTTGCTCAACCACTACACACACACGCTTCCTGCCAACTCTCTCTGGCATGCACATTCACAAACTCTTAAAGACACAGTACACTTACACAAATATCACAGATATTACACTGCCTCACCCCTTATGAAGCCCCTCGCCCCGAGGGGTCAACAAGAAAATCCCTGAACCTTGGCGGTCTACGCCTGTTATGACTCAAGTCATTCAACACGTGGCGCTAGTGCCTGAACAGAGACAACAATGGTGGAATATGGGGAACCTTGATCCACTAACTGTCCAGTGCCATCTGGTGAGGCAGGCGCCACCTCAAACTGGGGAACTTCTCCGCCCCTGTAAGGTGCCAAACGGTCTCTATGCAGGACAACCTTCCGGCCCTTAAGGGACACTGCAACTCTAAACACTACTTCTCCCACCCTCTCAAGCACCCGACACGGACCGTCCCAATGATTGTCCAACTTTTGGCAACGTCCTTTTTTTCTTTTGGGCGTGTACACCCAGTCTAAAGTCCCGGCCCTTGCTCCGCACGTCATTGTTCCTCTTTTACCACAAACCAGCCTTCTCCAACTGGTCTCGCGCGAAGGAATGTGCCGCCTCCATCCGATCCTGCAACTTCCGGGCGTACTCCAGTCCTGGTCGATCCTCAGTACATCTGCGGTCCCCTCCAAGGTTTCTCATTGTAATCCCATTGGGTTGAGTTTTTTCTTGCCCTGATGTGTGGTCTGAGCTGAGGATGTTTTTGTGGCTTGTGCAGCCCTTTGAGACACTAGTGATTTAGGGCTATATAAGTAAACTTTTATTGATTGATTTATTGACTTCCCTCTCCAGAGCAACATTAGCAACTTCCTCCTGGGGAATCCTGAAGCGTTCCTAGGCCAGAGAGGAGATGGTACTTGGCCTGCCCCGGGGTCTCCTCCCAGTGGGACGTGCAACGAGGACCTCCCTAGGGAGACGCTCTTGAGGCATCCGCACGAGATGCCGAACCACCTAAGCTGGCCCCTTTCCAAGCGAAGGAGCAGCGGCTCTACTCAGAGTCTGTCTCGGGTGGCTGAACATCTCACCCTATCTCTAAGGGAAATGCCAGCCAGCCTTCTGAGGAAACTCATTTCGGCCGCTTGTATCCGCAATCCTATTCTTTCGGTCACGACCCACACTTCATGACCATAGGTGAGAGTAGGAATGTATATAGCTCGGTAGACCGAAAGTTTTGCCCTCTGGCTCAGCTTAAAGGGGAACATTATCACAATTTCAGAAGGGTTAAAACCAATAAAAATCAGTTCCCAGTGGCTTATTTTATTTTTCAAAAATTTTTTCAAAATTTTACCCATCACGCAATATCCCGAAAAATGGCTTTAAAGTGCCTGTTTTAACCATCGTTATATACACCCGTCCATTTTCCTGTGATGTTTGTGGTGAAGTGACATCACCACAAACAAAGATGGCAGATAGCACAGAAAGCTATAGCATAGTAGTTTGGATTCAGACTCGGATTTCAGCGGCGCAAGCGTTTCAACAAATTACGCATGTATTGAAACAGATGGTTGGAGTGTGGAGGCAGATAGCGAAAACAAAATTGAAGAAGAAACTGAAGCTATCGAGCCGTATCCCAACAGACAGCGGAATGGGAGGAAGCAAGGATGAGTTCGGCGATCGCCTTCTAACCAACGATTGGTATGTATTTGTTTGGCATTAAATGTGGGTGGGTGGAAAGGCTGGATGCAAATATAAGCTACAAATAAGGTATAATGATAGCGTGTCGCAGGATATCCACATATCTCTGTGCCATCTCTGTCGTAGCATCACTATCGTTGGTAAAGTATGCGAGGGACTTTCGCATCTTTTGACCACTGGTGCAACTTGAATCCGTCGATTGGTATGTGTTTGTTTGGCATTAAATGTGGGTGGAGGGAAAGGGTGGGTGCAAATATAGCTACAAATGAGGCATAATGATGCAATATGTACATACAGTTAGCCTAAATAGCATGTTAGCATCGATTAGCATGCCGTGACCATTGATATGTCTGATTAGCACACTCTACGTAAGTCAACTTGAATCCGTCCCTGTCCGTGTTGTTACACCCTCTGGCAACACACCGACGAGGTATAATGTCTCTAGGGTACGGAAAACAGTCATAAAAACGGAAAATAACAGAGCTGTTTTTACTTGGTGTGTGTAATGTGTTTGAGAAAATGGCGGATTGCTTCCTGTTGTGACGTCACGAGTGAAAGGTCATTGCTCCGACAGCGAACAATTGAAAGGCATTTCAATCGCCAAATTAACCCTTTTAGAGTTCAGAAATCGTTTAAAAAAATATATGGTCTTTTTTCTGCAACATCAAGGTATATATTGACGCTTACATGGGTCTGGTGATAATGTTCCCCTTTAAGTCCCGATAATTCTAAATCAAACCACTAAGGCATGGTCAAAATATTTATAAAACAATCTTGCCATACTTCATACTTCCTCCAAATAGGCTGTTTGGAATTTGCTCTTATTTGTAATAATGTTTCAATTGATGATGTTGGCGGATATCTCCAATTATGGTTAAGTTTTACACGATGTTGTCAATAAGCTCCTTTTTCTCTATCCTCTTGTTTTCGGGCAAACTGGCTCGTACATGCAGATGCATCCTCCGCTATAACCATTTCTAATACAAAGTACCATATAGTTCTACCTTATGTGTCAGTATACTAAAACTGGGTGGTGGGGGTAAAAGACTGCCCATAAAACATAATCTATGAAACATTTTGACCAAAGAACCACCATTACATGTTATGTAGACCACAAGGAAGTGTTTTAACATGTAGAAAAACAAACATGACCCCTTTGAGGGAAAAATTTGAATTAGAAAAACGCTCTTGAGATCATTGAGTTAAAAGTAAACAGTGAAAAAATTCTATAATTTATTCTTTAACACTTGAGTAGGACCCTTTTGGATACCCAATAATTTTATTGTGATTTGTTTTTAAGTGGCATTGCTCAAAAAATAATAATGATTTGAAATCAATGCTGTTATTAGTTCTTGACTTTTTTAAGGCTCCAAGTATTATATAATCTGAAATATTCCACTTAAAGAAAATATTGGGTGATAATATTGCATATTTTGTGGGGGTTTTTTCCATCAAAAAACAGGGTTTTCTTTGACAAAAAAAGCATAAAACTTAAATCTTTAAAATCATTATATTAACAGATGGACCTAATATTGATCTGGAGATTTAAAACTTGAATAATAATAAAACAAAATACTGAATAGACACATTTTTAATATTTTTTTGACCAAAACCCTTTGTGGTCCTCGGGATCAAACCTGAGTGGAGGCCTAAATGTATATTGGTTGTACATACATTGTATTGGTTTTTAAAATACAAATATGTCAAAATGGCCCCCGCTTGCTTTGATTTTTCAGTCTGTGGCCCTAAGTGGAAAGAGTTTGGACACCCCTGGTTTACAAAGTGGTGACCCTCCTCCCATCCTTGTTTGTGAATTACTTAGTATTTCATGGAAGCTGTTTTTATACCCAATCATGGCACCCAAATGTTGCCAATTAGCCTGCACACCTGTGGAATCTTCCATTTAAGTGTTTGATGAGCATTCCTCAACTTTATCAGTATTTATTGCCACCTTTCCCAACTTCTTTGTCATGTGTTGCTGCCATCAAATTCTAAAGTTAATGATTATTTGCAAAAAAAAAAAAAAAAAAAGTTTATCAGTTTGAATATCAAATATGTTGTCTTTGTAGCATATTCAACTGAATATGGGTTGAAAATTATTTGCAATTCATTGTATTCCGTTTATATTTACATCTAACACAATTTCCCAACTCATATGGAAACGGGGTTTGTAAATATTTGATGTTATTCTAAATGTGCCTGTTACTACATTACATATATTTACAGTGTGTATTTAAAACCTTAATGGATTTGTTTACATGTTTTTTATAGGCAGAATAGAGTGACTCCCATTGGATCCATTGGAAAGAGATTTTTAATCACATTCATTTACTATTTAGAATGCATTAAAATACATATGTATTAATAAAACATATGTGTTCTTCCCTTACATAAGGATTGTGAATGATAGGCAAAATTCCAACAAAGTTTGATTGATCGATTGATTGATACTTCTATTAGTAGATTGCACAGTACAGTACATATTCCGTACAATTGACAACCAAATAGTAACACCCGAATGAGTTTTTCAACTTGTTTAAGTCGGGGTCCACGTGCAGTTCCCATTGAAGTTGTGATCTATTCAATACCCTGAAAATTCCTGTTATCACCTTTGTCAAATAGGATTTAAAAAAATGAGAGAAGGTTTGTCGTGAGAATGATAAATCATTATCTTTTTACGCATGGAAATCAGCAGCTGTTGTCAGCACTTGTTTCCATTGACTTAACACTTGAAGGTGCAGTTTTCTTACACATATGTTTCGTCATCACATTTGTGAAGATAAGCTCAGAGACTGGCTTTTAACATGCAATAAATCCCTTATCCAAGGCAGGGCCCTGTTGAATATTGTTAACGTCAGCTGTAAAACAATGCAGGTGTAGTAGTAACAGTCTTCAAAAACATAAATGTATATTATTAGTACACGTTGCACACAGTAAAAAATAAATAAAAAATACTGCAATAGCAGAAGAAAAATTCCAGAATGTCAGAATTCATCTTCTCATTCCCACATTCAGGCTACTGAATACCATCTTCTTATCCGTTTAAATCAGGTATTTACAACTTGTGGCTCTGGAGTCGCATGCGTCTTTGTTATCCCTGTGTTGTGGCTCCTGTTAGTGTATTTTTCTGTGTACTGCAGTTACTAAAATGGCACCCTCATGAGTCTTTTAAAGTTCTGCATCAGCCATTCAATTCTAGCGACAGTGTTTTCTAGTGCGAAACCATGACAGTTAAAGGCCTACTGAAATGAGATTTTCTTATTTAAACGGGGATAGCAGGTCCATTCTATGTGTCATACTTGATCATTTCGCGATATTGCCATATTTTTGTTGAAAGGATTTAGTCGAGAACATCCACGATAAAGTTTGCAACTTTTGGTGCTAAGACAAAAAAGCCCTGCCTTTAGCGGAAGTCGCAGACGATGACGTCACAAGTGTGGGGGCTCCTCACATATTCACTTTAATTTTAATGGGAGTCTCCAACAAAAAGTGCTATTCGGACCGAGAAAACGACAATTTCCCCATTAATTTGAGCAAGGATGAAAGATTTGTGTTTGAGGATATTGATAGCGACGGATTAGAAAAAAAACAACAACAAAAAAGTTAAAACAAAAAAAACGCGATTGCATTGGGACGGATTCAGATGTTTTTAGACACATTTAATAGGATAATTTTGGGAAATCCCTTATCTTTCTATTGTGTTGCTAGTGTTTTAGTGAGTTTAACAGTACCTGATAGTCGGAGGTGTGTCTCGACGGGTGTCTTGACACCAATGTCTCGAGGAAGTCGACGGCAGCTATGGACAGCATAAGCTCAGCTGATCTCCGGTAAGAAGCAACTTTTTACCACAATTTTCTCACCGAAACCTGCTGGTTGACATTCCGTCGTGATTCATGTCCGCTTGACCGTGCTCTGATCCATAGTAAAGTTTCACCTCCAGGAATTTTAAACAAGGAATCACCGTGTGTTTGTGTGGCTAGAGGCTAAAGCTTCCCAACTCCATCTTTCTACTTTGACTTCTCCAATATTAATTGAACAAATTGCAAAAGATTCAGCAACACAGATCTCCAAAACACTGTAATTATGCCGTTAAAGCAGACGACTTTTAGCTGTGTGTGTGTGTGTGCAGCGCCCAATCCTAAAAACCCATGACGTCTTGCGTACACGTCATCATTACACGACGTTTTCAAGACGAAACTCCCGGGAAATTTAAAATTGCAATTTAATAAACTAAAAAGGCCGTATTGGCATGTGTTGCAATGTTAATATTTCATCATTGATATATAAACTATCAGACTGCGTGATGGGTAGTAGTGGGTTTCAGTAGGCCTTTAACTTGTCATGATTTAGCCTGTTGGCTTACTTTGTTGCTAATAAACAATGGTAAGTAGAGTGGGATTAAGTGTTTTAGGGCCTGGTGCTGTGTTACAACAGGCATTTTTGCAAATTGGGTAGTATACCTCACGCTTGAATCACATCAACACAGGACAAGTACTAAAAGCCAACAAATTACTGCCAATGCCACAGCCTTTTTTTAGGCATACATCACACTACCCAAGAGGATTCGGAGGGGGACGAGAGCTCGCCTTAACGCAGCAGCATTAATAAGTTGTAAATATAATAGAGCAAAAGTACAGAACTTTGGAAATAGCTAGTAAAGAAAAGAAGAAAACGAGATGTGTGACAACCAGTGTTAGGCATAATGCTGTTACATAATAACAGCGTCAATAACACAGTTTTAACTACTACAGAGGAATAATTAACAACAATTCAATGTAGTGATAATCACCACAATACCCTGTTTATGGACAAGGAAGGATGTAGCCACCAAAGCAGTATGAACTATAATTAATTACTTTTTTTTTTTGTTAAGTAATTTGCCCAATGTTGGTGAAAATGTGACTGGATGTAAATTTAGTTACTAGTAGAATACAGTGATCGTAAGTAGCAAAGTTAGCTCTTGTGTTGTATTCCTATGTCATTTTAGATTTAAGACTTAAATATGTTTATTAACAGTAAAGCACCGTTATTTGTACTATATGGAGCTAATTTTATTGTCAAGTCAAAATACAGAGCAGAAAAAACACCACTGATTTGCAGAGCGCACTCCAGGCCTGAAGGGGCAACAGTGAGAGCTGAGGGATGAACATCTCCACCTGCTTCCACCAGATTGGCTTGATTGAGTTCACCTGTTCAGAGCACATGCTCAAAATGTTTGAGCTTCCGTCAGTCACCCCTTTTTGACATTCTGCTAAGAGGAACGAAGACAGCTTATGTGTGGACTCAGAAGAAGCAACTGGTGAGAAAACCCAAAGAAAGAAGTGCTTGTTTGGACTGAGGGGAATGTTTAAAGAAAATAATTGCACTGGGGAAAATGTTTAAAGAAATTCACTGATGTTTACACATTGTTTAAGTTGACTGAAAGTACATTTAAAAAGTTGTCAGTGATGTTTAAGTTTATTCTTGGATTGTTTAAATCTAATTTCAATCATATTATTGGAAATTGTTAAGATTGTATATATCCACGCTCTTACTCAGTGACTGTGTTATAGAGGTAGGATGTTGTAGCGCATGTTATCCCCTTGAGGGCGCTCTGGTACTGTGTAGTGTTTAAAACAGAAGCAGTTGTGTGTTCAACAGAAGAAGAGAATAAAAGTCTCCTCGGTGAGAGGACGTTGATGTTCAAGACTCGTTGAAAGTGTCGTTCATGTGCACGCATAAAGAACTCTGTTAAGCTCAAACACCTTAACAGGTTATGGGCCCAGCAACCCCAGGAACGCCAGGAACTGCAGCAACCCCAGGAACCGCAGTGATTCCAGGAACCGCAGTGATTCCAGCCAACTCAAGCAAACAAGGCAAGGTAGCGTTGAGTCGACGCACGGACATAGAAGCCAAGGAAGTTTGCAGGTGTGCACTTGAGCTAACAGAGGAGAACTACTTCACCAAGGATAAAGGTAATGCAAACGTGAAGTATTACACGGAGCATTAAAGGGACTTTAGCCAATGAAGTAGCGTGTACTCTAGAAGAAGAAGTAACCGCGGCAAAGTTTGAGCTAATTAGCATAGCACAGTGCTAAAGTGCGGAGCTTAAACAAAAATGGCGGCTCGTACTACTGGAGCAGTATCCCCGCAACTGTACTTCGATGGATCCGAAAGCAAGTATGACCTTTGGGACACTTACATATTTTAAAGTTGAAAGACACTGTTCTAAATGAACCAGTTGGAGATGAGCAAGCAGCAGCGGCCAGAATAAAGAATCCAGACTGCTACGCAGAGCTCATAAGGTTGATCGATGATAAAAGCCTGTCTTTAATTAGACATGATGCTACATACGATGGAAGGAAAGCACTGAAAATGCTGAGGGAGCACTACTCAGGAAAAAGCAAGCCACGAATAATCAACCTGTACATGTCCTTGACAAAACTACGGAAAGCAGATAGAGAGTCGACTACGGACTACATCATCAGAGCAGAAAACTTGATTACAGCACTTCGTGATGCCGGTGAGACTCTCAGTGATAGTCTGATCATAGCCATGATTCTTGGAGGACTTCCTGACGCTTACAAGCCATTAGCTGTACATGTAACACAAAACGAAGACAATGTGACATTTACAGATTTCAAAAGGAGATTACGTATTTACGAAGAGTCAGAGAAAATTAGTACTGCTGAGCCAACAGACAATGTGATGAAAATGTTCACAAAACAGGATAGAAATATCCAGAAGACGTACACCAGCAGCACTCAAAGTTGAAGTGGAGATGATCTGACATGTTTCAAATGTGGATTAAAAGGACACAGAGCAAGAAATTGTATCCGAAAAGTGTGGTGCAACTTTTGTAAGAGCAACACACACCAAGAAACCAAATGCAAAAAGAAAGATAAACGAGACAATGTCAAAAAGGTTACTGATGAACATTCCAGTGATTACCTCTTGAAAGCAGCACAAGAAGAAAGTGAGTCAGCACCCAAAATAAAGATGAAAGGCATTATGGTGGATGCAGGAGCGACATCCCACATTGTAAATGATGTGAATAACTTTACAAGCTTTGACAACACTTTTCAGCCAGAGACTCATTCAGTGGAACTAGCTGATGGGACAAGATGCAATGGAATGGCCCAAGGAAGAGGAACAGCCACGATACATCTAGTGGACAGCAATGGACGACAGCACAGGGCACAACTACAAAACGCTCTGTACATGCCCTCCTATCCCCACATCTTTTCAGTGGCGAGAGCAGCCGACGGACGAGCAACCATAACTTTCAAGAAAGGACAGAGCCACATGATCACTAAAGATGGTAACAGATTTAAAATACACGAACATGAGAAGCTGTATTATCTACCAACTGTTGATGCGAATGAAGATCAGTGTAAAGTTTGTCATGACGTACAAACATGGCACGAGATTCTAGGACACTGCAACTATGACGATGTAATCAAACTCCAAACTGTGGTCAAAGGTATGGTAATTAAGGGAAATGTTAAGCCGGATCAGATGTGTGACATATGTACAAAAGGCAAGTTTACCCAAACGAGAAATAGGGAGCTAGATGCTAAAGCAAATAAACCCCTGGAGTTAATCCATACAGACCTAGCAGGACCAATGAAAACTGAGAGCATAGAAGGACACAAATACGCACAATGTTTCACAGATGACTATTCAGGTGCTGTTTTAGTACATTTCCTTAAGTCAAAAAGTGATACAGTTACTGCAACAAAAAAGTTCTTAGCAGATGTAGCACCCTTTGGAGATGTAAAGTGTATACGTTCAGACAACGGCACTGAGTTTACAAACAGAGAGTTCCAAATGTTACTAACAAAGAACAAAATAAGACATGAGACGTCAGCGCCTTATTCGCCACACCAAAATGGCACAGCAGAGAGAGGATGGCGAACACTGTTTGACATGGCTAGATGCTTACTGATAGAAAGCAAACTACCAAACTATTTGTGGAACTATGCCATTCAAACAGCAGCTCATGTTAGAAACAGGTGTTACAATAGACGGACAAAGAAAACAGCATATGAGTTACTTTCAGGAAAAGTACCAAATGTGTCACAAATGCAAAAATGTGGGTCTATATGTTTTAGTTACAAACAAGAAAAAGGAAAACTAGACTCCAAAAGTGAGCAGGGCATTTTCATAGGATATGATAAAAACAGCCCAGCATTCCTTGTATATTATCCAGAAATCCAAAAGATCAGATTGGTGAAATTCGCAACCAGAACAAATGTAGAGAGAGAGACACAAACTTTAGAGCCATACGCAGAACATGACATTGGAAACAGAGACAATGCAGTCTGTGACAGTGACCAGAAGGATGAGGACAGACTTCAACCTGAAAACAAAACTGAGGATTTAAATGAGCAGGAAGATGTGGAACAGTCAGCGGCAAATGCCGAAACAGAAATCAGAAAGAATCCATTCAGAGTAAAACAAAAGCCATCTTATTTACAAGATTATAAGACTGATGATTCATTGGACAGATTACAAACATGCGTTGATTTCTGTTATCGAGCAGTTTGTGACATTCCAGAAACTTATCAGGAAGCCGTGTTATCATCCGAGTCAATGCACTGGAAAAACGCCATGAATGAGGAGATGAAGTCACTAGTGGAAAATGACACATTCCAGTTGACTGACTTACCACCAGGTAAGCGAGCTTTAAAAGCTAAGTGGGTTTATGCACTCAAAACAGACATAGATGGATCTAATAAATTTAAGGCAAGATTTGTTGCTAAAGGATACGACCAGAGAGCAGGAACTGATTACGACGAGACGTTTTCACCGACAGCTGACATGTTAAGTGTAAGAATTCTCATGCAGAAGGCGGCACAGGAGGACTTAATCTCACATCAGATGGACGTGAAGACCGCGTATCTACACGCACCCATCGACTGCGAAATCTATTTAGAACAACCACAAGGTTACGAGAAAAACTCTAACACTGGTGAAAAACTGGTATGTAAACTAAACAAATCATTGTATGGACTCAAACAGTCGGGCAGAAACTGGAATACAGTGCTACACACTCATTTATGTGAAAATGACTTTGTGCAAAATGATGCAGATCATTGTGTATATACAAGAGAAAAATATGGTCAAAAGGTAATTCTTATTATTTGGGTAGATTACCTTATTTTAGCTACCTCAAGTGAAAAATCAATGCTGGATGTAAAAAGAATGTTAACTCAGAGATTTAAAATGAAGGATTTGGGAACCCTAAAACATTTCTTAGGAATAGAATTTGAACGAACACATGGACTAGTCAAAATGTCACAAAAGAGATATCTGAAAAAGGTTTTACAAAGGTTTGATATGGAAAATGTTCTTAAAATATTGTTTAACACAGTGAGCTAATAGCGAGTGGGGGTGTTAAGATTGTATATATCCACGCTTTTACTCAGTGACTGTGTTATAGAGGTAGGATGTTGTAGCGCATGTCATCCCCTTGAGGGCGCTCTGGTACTGTGTAGTGTTTAACACAGAAGCAGTTGTGTGTTCAACAGAAGAAGAGAATAAAAGTCTCCTCGGTGAGAGGACGTTGATGTTCAAGACTCGTTGAAAGTGTCGTTCATGTGCACGCATAAAGAACTCTGTTAAACTCAAACACCTTAACAGAAATGTTTAAGTTTATTCTTAAACCTAGTCCCTATCAGTGGAAGTTTTCGGTTGGATTGATTTAAAATAAAAGCAAAGCACTGTTCAAAGTCAAAACACTGTTCTTTTTTCTATTTGATCAAGGTTATCAACCTAATCGGCTATTCTACTATCCAATTATTCAACTATTCTACGATTCAACTATTCATCTAATCGACTATTCTATTTAACTACCGACTATTCGACTATTCATTCTATTCATCCATTCTCACCAATAACCCACTTTATTGGATTGCTTGTAAAAGAGGATTGAGTTGTCCCTTTGTGTCCTTCTTGAGTCCCACTGGCCCTTTCAAGTTTGGGCACAGCTGCGGAAAAAACCTGAAGAACTTGAGTTATTGTAATGCCAGCTATAATAAGAGCCATTGTAGTACTGGACGGCTCCTGCTGGGGGTGCGTTGTGCTGGGAGCTATAGTAGAGCAGTGGTTCTCATATGGGGGTACGCTACCCCTGTTGGGTACTTGAAGGTATGCCAAGGGGTACGAGAGATTTTTTTTAAATATTCTAAAAATAGCAACAATTCAAAAATAATTTATAAATATATTTATTGAATAATACTTCAACAAAATATGAATGTAAGTTCATAAACTGTGAAAAAAAATGCAATATTCAGTGTTGACAGCTAATTTTTTTGTGGACATGTTCCATAAATATTGATGTTAAAGATTTCTTTTGTGAAGAAATGCGTACAATTAAGTTCATGAATCCAGATGGGTCTCTATTACAATCCCCAAAGAGGGTGTTAGGATTTAATCAAGGAGTTGGCCCCAGGATGCAGAGACGGGAGGCGAGGTTGAATTACAAAATTTAAACAATTTAATGAGTCCAAAAGTTAAACCAAAGGCGATGGGGCAGAAGTGCACACCATGAAAAAACTAACGAAAGCGGGTCCCTCAGTGGTCGGCAGGGGACATCGCCAGGACGCACTGAGCTTAAGCAAAGGGTCCAGCGCAAAAGTCCTCTTTACCTCCGGGGGGCCAAGAAGCAAACACAAGAGGTGAGAAATTATAAGAATAAGGAGAAACAACGTACCAGGCAAAACGAAGCGGATCAGGCATGTGCATGTGGGAGGTGCAGGAGACGATAACCGGAAGGGACCAGCTGGCGGTGACGAGCTTAAATACTACCAAAAATACTTTACTTTGATTAGGGGGTACTTGAATTAAAAAAATGATCACAGGGGGTACATCACCGAAAAAAGATTGAGAACCACTGTACTAGAGAACACCTGACTTCCTCCTTGCAGTCATTACAGACCTGAGCAGAACCAAGTTGTGTCCTCGTTATACATGACTAAAACATCTCCCTTCTCAGGTACAAGTGTCGTTATGTAAATAGTTTTACCCCCGAATGTATCTTTATAGTGTTTAAACATGTTTGAAAGAGTATATTTTTGTGTCTTTTTAGTCGACAAGGCTTTATACATGACAAAGCTAATGCTAAAGCTAATTGCACTGCCGATGTCGAAGCGGATGCTAACTGCATCAACAGTGTTAAATATATAGAATAGTACTGTGCGTAGTTAATAATCTGTTTATATTTCTGCTGAAATGTGTATTTACTACAGTTTCTGGGACTAACTCAACGATAAGTGACTTTTGTTACTCCAACAATATAGACTTACTGAATTCGGTGAACCTTTGTATTTAAATGTTGAGACATCTTCAAATACTGTTACACTCAGGTAAAATCTATAAGTGCAAAGAAAAGGAAAACCCACTCGATTAATACTGGAGTGCATTTTATGTTTGTCGCAATACTGTGTACTTGTACATGTTTGCTGTTTGATTTGGTGGCAACGGGCCCCAATTGCTCTTTTGATGCAAAAGGTTGCCGACCCCAGGTGTAAATAGTTCACTGATACTCAGATCAATGTTAAATTTATGTCAAAATGTTTTTTCTATCCAGTTTTGTGTCCAAATATTTTTTGGAGATTTTTCACGGATCACACTTCAATGTATGATACAAAGGATATTTTATTTATTAACAGAAATGTATCACATATTCATCATTTTTAGTTCCAGTGGAGGTCAGGCAGTAGTGGGAGAAATGGCCACTCGAGGGCTCTTCAACCTTCCTAAATACTGTGTCCTCAAACAGTCCTGCTTCAAAACAAACAATACACCATAATGTGCATATAATTGGATGATCTGATCATTAATATGTATTCTTAGAACACACACACATATAATCATATATTTATCAAGTGCCATCTGCACCATTCACAAAATTGGGATTAGAGGCATACTGTTGTAAAGAGTATTTGTACACATATCCAAGCAGGTTTCATCACTTCATCCTCACAGATTTAGATAGAAGAGCTATTGTCTGAGGACATGATCTCTAGGACGGGAAGGATTTTGTTGTCCTCTTCTCGTGGAAAGCAACCTTGATGTCTTCCATCGCTTTGTTAGCCCCACTGACAGCTGTCAAGATGTCAGCTGTGCTAAAGTATGATTGGCGGATGTTTGATGAGCTTGATGGACAATTGCAAACCAGCAGCCTGCTAGACACATTGACCTGTGTGTGTGTGTGTGTGTGTGTGTGTGTGTGTGTGTGTGTGTGTGTGTGTGTGTGTGTGTGTGTGTGTGTGTGTGTGTGTGTGTGCGCGTGTGTGTGTGTGCGTGTGTGTGTGTGTATTTCTACCCTTCTTGAGACATCAACAAGGAATAGTACCTTCCATATGAGTTAGGACCGAAATCATGGTCCCAATACGGAAAACCATCGCATCTAATAGAGAATGTCTCATTTGCACCCCTGGTGGTGAAAGCTATCAAAATTAGGGTGGTCCAAAAAAGGAGGGATTTTCAAATTGACTGTGTGTCACTTTTAAAAGTTCTCCCCCTCTGGCCAACATATGTAATAACAGGTGTGTAAGAAATTGAAATGCCGAAATAAAAATAAAATATGTATATAGAGACATACTGTAATAACTTGAAGTAAATAATGAAGATTAAAAAACAATTGCAAATTTAAAAAATAACTAAAAGCAGTCTTTTTCTCACAATTTGTCGACTTGTTTCCTATATATTTTATATTCCTTCTGTTTCTGTAATTTTGCAATATTTTATTGTAATATTACTTTTTTATGTAAAACTATTACTTTTTACTGCAAAATGGTGACATTTGTCATATCAAATTCTGACTCATCACAATATTGCCAATTTTGTTGTTCTTGTAAAAAAAGTGACATTTTTTGAGTAAAATTATGACTTTTGTCAACATTTTGCCAAGTGAAATGTCGATTTTTTATCATAAAATTGCCAACATTTCAAAGTTATCTTATAAACTGTGATTTTTGTTGAGTAAAATTACGACTTTTCATAAAGTTGCCAAAATTTTAAGCTTTTATTGTAGCGTTTTGACTTTTATTGAGTACAATTCCAACTCTTATCATATTTCACAAATGTTAATTTTTTCTTGTAAAATGTCGACTTGCATTGACTTAAATTACGACTTGTAGTATAATACTGCCAAAAGTCTTAAGTTTTTCTTGTGCAATTGTGGTATTTTTCTTGTGAAATTCCAACTCATTTTTCACAAGCTTTTTTATATTTGCACAGTATGTATATATTATTGATGTTGTAAATACACATCTTTATACGTCTAGAAAGAGAGGTCCGAAACAGGGAGACATTTATTGGAGGTCTTAAGAAGGTGACAAATACAAGAATGCGCGTGTGCGCGTGTGTGTGTGTGTGTTCTTGTATTTTATCCTTCTTGAGACATCAACAAGGAAAAGTACCTTCCATAAGAAGGTGAACAAGTTAGGACCCAAATCATGGTCCCAATACGGAAAACCAATGCATCTAATAGATAGCCAAATACTAGAGTCCATGAACATTGCTCCAAAGTCAGGATTTTTTGTTAATTTAATGTGCGTACAAAAGTAAACATTAACAGGTGCAAAGGCAGCATCCATCCATCCATCCCTTTTCTACTGCTTATTCCCTTTTGGGATTGCGGGGGGCGCTGGCGCCTATCTCAGCTACAATCGGGTGGAAGGCGGTGTACACCCAGGACAAGTCGCCACCTCATCGCAGGCAAAGGCAGCAATATATGATAAAACAAGACGGCAGCTAAAGAAGGACTTCCCTATTCATGCCTGAAAAAACACGCCAGGTGAACAGCTGATTTTACGACTTCCGATGCTGACGTAAGACAACCTGCGTCCCACATGTGACCATGGGGTGAACAGATACACTACGGTACTAAGATTATAGTGGCCATTAACAGTCAGCTTCTACAGTAAAATGATGACTTTTGTCATAATTTTGCCAAGTGAAATTCCGATTATTATTATAATATTGGCAAAATGTTAAAGCTTTCTTAAAAAATTGTGACTTCTGTCGAGTAAAGTTACGACTCTTTTCATAAAAAGAGTCTTTTCATTAGGTCGCAAGTGTTAAGCTTTTCTTGTAAAATTGCGACTGTTACTGAGTAAAATTCCAACTTTTATCATAATATTGAACAAATGTTCATTTTTTTTTTGTAAAATTTTGACTTGCATTAAGAAAAATTACGACCTCTAGGTAGAAAAGCGCTATACAAGTATAACCCATTTACCATTTATTATAATACTGCCTAAATTCTAAGTTTTCTTTTTAAATTGTGCCCTTTTTCTTGTGAAATTCCAACTGTTTTTTTCACAACAAGCTTTTTTATATCCATCCATCCATTTCTACCGTTTATTCCCTTTGGGGTAGCGGGGGGCGCTGGTCCCTATCTCAGCTACAATCGGACGGAAGGCGGGGTACACACTGGACTATATACACACACACACACACACACACACACACACACCCTGGACAAGTCGCCACCTCATCGCTGAGCTTTTTTATATTTGAATAGTATTTATATATTATTAATGTTGTAAATACACATCTATATATGTCTAGAAAGGGTGGTCCTAAAGAGGTAGGCATTTATTGGCGGTCTCAAGGTGACTAGTGTGTGTGTTTGTGTGTGTGTGTGTGTGTGTGTGTGTGTGTGTCTGTGTGTGTCTGTGTGTGTCTCTGTGTGTCTGTCTGTGTGTGTGAGAGAAAGAGAGAAGGCCAGTCAAGAGTGAACAGGCTAAGAATACATCAGGCTTGTTTTCTTGTCTGTGCTGCTGTCAAAAGATGTGAGAGCGGATTTGATCATAACGAGCTGCACATTTTTTTAACATGCCTTCTAATTTCTCATTTTCTTATAAGACTCCACCAAGAACGTTAAAAGGAGGGCTGCAAATCTTTGGGCCCCTAAAGGCGATGATTTGATTCTTGAGTCAACACGATTCTCGCAATGTATTATGTGGAATATTAATTATTAATGAAACTTTTTCACAACAGGTTATAAAAGCTCATTCTGGTTGTGTGAAGATGGCCTAAAACGCCTTGAAAAAATGTAATCTCATATTTAAAAAAAAATATGAAAATAGAAAATACATGTTTTTTTAATAAATTTTTGGGGAAAATTATGAATTGATTTATAATCACCATTCGGATGTGAATCGTTGTTTTTTTTTTGTGCACCCCTAATAAAAAAGACTTTTGAAATTTTAAAGCATTTTATTTTCATCAGTCCTTTCAATGGCAGTGGAAAATGTAGCAGCACCATTGAAACCAACAGGAAGGAGCTGTGTGTGTGGCTGCACGTGTGCACGTGTGCACGTGTGCACGTGTGCACGTGTGTGTGTGTCTGTGTCTGTGTGTGTGTGTGTGTGTGTGTGTGTGTGTGTGGGTGTGTGTGTGTGTGTGTGTGTGTGTGAGTGTGTGTGTGTGTGTGTGTGTGTGTGTGTGTGTGTGTGTGTGTGTGTGTGTGTGTGTGTGTCTGTGTCTGTGTGTATGTATGTAGTGTGAGAAGAGAGATAAATTGTCAGTGCAGAGTGAGCAGTCCTGCCAGTCAGATGGATGACAACATTATGGCCTCCAAGGAGAGTGAGTATAAATGTAAGCTCTCACTGTGACTTTTGTATGTTTTATTATTATTGCTGCAGTACTAAAATGCATTCATGGTTGTTGCTGCAGACACACATTTTCGCGTAAAATAGGACAGTTAAAAAGAGCATGTCGATTGTCATATTTCATTTATAAGAGTTGATTTTTAAATAGTATTTTCAAAATAATCATTGTAATTACTATTCGTCAATATACAAAACAAGCAAATACTGTTTTTAAACATGTTTGCCAATCATTGTACAACATTTAACATCCATCCATCCATCATCTTCCGCTTATCCGAGGTCGGGTCGCGGGGGCAACAGCCTAAGCAGGGAAACCCAGACTTCCCTCTCCCCAGCCACTTCGTCTAGCTCTAGACCCAGGACACGTTGGGAAGACTATGTCTCCCGGCTGGCCTGGGAACGCCTCGGGATCCCCCGGGAAGAGCTAGAAAAAGAAAGAGAACATTTAACATTTGTCATTAAAATCCTGTCGTAATATGGACACTTTTCTGATTATGAATAGATTATGTATTTACAAGAAAAATATTGCATTATTTTCTAAAAATGTCTCAACACTGTTACAATGATTGTTTACACTGCAAAAAAGAGCTGACAAAATATAAGTTAAATTGACAACATTTTATAAAAACAATATTAAAAACTAGTGAAACGGTCTGTCCATGTAGCTTGTTAATTTTACTCAACAAAACATCCGAAATTAAGATGTGTGTATTTAGACATTAGCAGGACTTTTAAGCTATTTATTTTGAAAATAACCATTATTCAACTTGCATTTCTCAAATGAAGCATCCTCAGAATGTTGCAGTCTTCAAACAAAATTTTCTTGGAGAAAACCAAAATATCTTATTCTAATAGTTTTCTCAATGTTGTCATTTTTATGATGTAAAGTAAATGACTAAAAATAAGTAAATATGTCTTAAAACCAGGAACATTTCTAGATATACATTAAAAAATCTTGGCTAGTGGCAAATCATTTGCAGTGTGCAACTTCAATGGACGCGCGTCGGCTTGATAAGAATAAAAAAAAAAAAACATTTCTCAAACCTGCTAATCTAATGTCGATAATGTCAAAGGTTAATAAACACAGTGAGTAGAAAACTGCAATATCCATCCATCCATTTTCTGCCGCTTTATTCCCTTTCGGGGTCGCGGGGGGCGCTGGCGCCTATCTCAGCTACAATCGGGCGGAAGGCAGGGTACACCCTGGACAAGTCGCCACCTCATCGCAGGGCCAACACAGATAGACAGACAACATTCACACTCACATTCACACACTAGGGCCAATTTAGTGTTGCCAATCAACCTATCCCCAGGTGCATGTCTTTGGAAGTGGGAGGAAGCCGGAGTACCCGGAGGGAACCCACGCATTCACGGGGAGAACATGCAAACTCCACACAGAAAGATCCCGAGCCTGGATTTGAACCCAGGACTGCAGGAACTTCGTATTGTGAGGCAGACGCACTAACCCCTCTTCCACCGAAACTGCAATATTCTCCAGAAATTCAGATTTTTTTGTGGAGTGAAGGAAGTCCTGACAGTATTGTTCACTCTTTAAAGGCCTACTGAAACCCACTACTACCCACCACGCAGTCTGATAGTTTAAACATCCATCCATCCATCCATCCATCCATCCATTTACTACCGCTTATTCCCTTTTGGGGTCACGGGGGGTGCTGGCGCCTATCCCAGCTACAATCGGGCCGAAGACGGGGTACAAACATCAATTATAAAATATTAACGTTGCAACACATGCCAATACGGCCTTTTTAGTTGATAAAATTGCAATTTCGAATTTCCCGCAAAGTATCCTGTTGAAAGCGTGCGATATGATGACGCGTGCGTTTGACATCACCAGTTGTAGCGGACAATATTTTCTAGCCCGATCCAAGCTATTAGTATGCTTTAATCGCATAATTACACAGTATTCTGGACATTTGTGTTGCTGAATCTTTTGCAATTTGTTAAATTAATAATGAAGTCAAAGTAGAAAGATAAAGGTGGGAAGCTTTTAACCTTTAGCCACAAAAACACAGCCGGTGTTTCCTTGTTTAAAATTCCCGAAGATGAAGCTTTACAATGGATCAGAGCGGTCAAGCGAACATGGATCCCGACTACATGTCAACCGGCAGTTTTCGGTGAGAAAATTGTGGTAATAAGTCGCCTCTTACTGGAGACATCAGCGGAGCTTTCGTCCTGCTGCAGCTGCCGTGACTTCCCTCAGAGACTCTGGCGTCAACACACCCGTGGCCACACCCCTCCGACTTTCAGGTACTATTTAATCTCACTAATACACTAGCAACACAATAGGCAGATAAGGGATTTTCCAGAATTATCCTACTAAATGTGTCTAATAACATCTGAACCGCTCCCACTGCAATCGCCTTTTTTTAATTTTTACTTTTTTTTTTTTCTAGTCCTTCACTCTAAATTTCCTCATCCACAAATCTTTCATCCTCGCTCAAATTAATGGGGAAATTGTCGCTTTCTCGGTTCGAATAGCTCTAGCTGCTGCTGGCTATGATTGTTAACAATGTGAGGATGTGAGGAGCCCTACAACCCGTGACGTCACGCTTATTCATTAGCGACCCAAAGTTGCCAACTTTATCGTCGATGTTCTCTACTAATTAGTAGAGAACATCGACTATCCTTTCAGCAAAAATATGGCAATATCGCAAAATGATCAAGTATGACACATAGAATGGACCTGCTATCCCCGTTTAAATAAGAAAATCTCATTTCAGTAGGCCTTTAAGGAAATGTCTGACTTGAAGAAAAGTTGATGTGTTATGATCACAAGTTGAAAGCTGGAAGAGTCTAGTTTTAGTGATCAACATGGGCTGTGTGATGTGCAACATGATCATATGTGCATGAATCCTCATGACATCATTCATAACACTTCCAGGCAGGGAAGGGGACCACACAAAGTCCTGCTTACGGGGAAAAAAAGCCCCTGAGTGTTTCTTTGTTGGACTGACCATTCTGAGAATGGTTTTGTTTGAGGCTCAATCTCAGGTTTGTCAGCCCATCAAATATCAACTCACCTCTGCAGGAATCAACAGTCCAGTTGTGGGTCTAAAGTAGGATTTGTATTCTTCAAAAATGCATCAGTCAGACCAAACACTGCCTCACATCTTAGTCTTCTTCTCAAGAGTTGACAGAATGTGTGAGAGTAGAACGGGGGTCTGGAGCTTTTTCAAAAATGTATGAAAATGGAAAAGATGGTGGAAAAATATATATTTTTTGTTTTGATATTGTTTCTGTAAGACGAAAAACATGACACAAACCTTCCAAATTTTTAGAAATCACTGTTTATATTAAACATTCTTCACCGATGAGAGGATTTGACGACAGCCGTTTTGTTCTACTAATCTATGCGGTCCTTGAACGCACCGTAGTTTTTTCTTTTACACGTACAACTTTCTCAGACGCAGCCACAGTAAGACAAGTTTTATGGCACTCCTTATTTGTCTCATTTTGTCCAACAAATGTTTCATGCTGTGTGTGGGTGTACAAACCTGAGCTTTTTTTTGTTTTGTTATTGACTTGTGTAGAGTGCTAATTAGGCATATTTGGTCAATGCATGACTGCAAGCTAATCGATGCTAACATGCTGTTTAGGCTAGCTGCATGTACATATTGCATCATTATGCCTCGTTTGTAGCTGTATTTGAGCTCATTTAATATCCTTTACTTATGTCGTCACTCTATTTAATTTATATTGGCATGTCTGATTTGTGTGACATGTCATTATAGACCACAGCAAACATTACCTGGCTATCCAAAGATAGTAATACTTCCATTAGAAGAAGACGGCCTGCTGTTTCCTTTAACTTAGACAAACCCATCTACAGTGGGGCAAAAAAGTATTTAGTCAGCCACCAATTGTGCATGTTCTCCCACTTAAAATGATGACAGAGGTCTGTAATTTTCATCATAGGTACACTTCAACTGTGAGAGACAGAATGTGGAAAAAAAATCCAGGAATTCACATTTTGGGAATTTTAAAGAATTTATTTGTAAATTACGGTGGAAAATAAGTATTTGGTCAACCATTGAAAGCTCTCACTGATGGAAGGAGGTTTTGGCTCAAAATCTCACGATACATGACCCCATTCATTCTTTCCTTAACACGGCTCAATCGTCCCGTTCCCTTAGCAGAAAGCATGATGTTTCCAACCCCATGCTTCACAGTAGGTATGGTGATCTTGGGATGCAACTCAGTATTCTTCTTCCTCCAAACACAAAGACTTGAGTTTATACCAAAATGGATACATGGATGATACAGCAGAGGACTGGGAGAATGTCATGTGGTCAGATGAAACCAAAATAGAACTATTTGGTATAAACTCAACTCGTCCTGTTGGGAGGAAGAAGAATACTGAATTGCATCCCAAGAACACCATACCTACTGTGAAGCATTGGGGTGGAAACATCATGCTTTGGGGCTGTTTTTCTGCTAAGGGGAAAGGACGATTGATCCATGTTAAGGAAAGAATTAATGGAGTTATGTATCGTGCGATTTTGAGCCAAAACCTCCTTCCATCAGTGAGAGCTTTGAATGGTTGACCAAATACTTATTTTCCACCATAATTTACAAATACATTCTTTAACATTCCTACAATGTGAATTCCTGGATTTTTTTTTTTCACATTCTGTCTCTCATAGTTGAAGTGTACCTATGATAAAAATTACAGACCTCTGTCATCATTTTAAGTGGGAGAACTTGCACAATCGGTGGCTGACTAAATACTTTTTTGCCCCACTGTATACCTTTGGCCATTCTAAGCTAGAAATTTCCAGTATTAATTTCACCCATGAATTACCATGAATTGATTAACGTGTAACCCGACTTAAACAAGTTGAAAAACGTATTCGGGTGTTACCATTTAGTGGTCAATTGTAGGGAATATGTACTGAACTGTGCAATTTACTAATAAAAGTTTCAATCAATCAAAAAAACCCCTCAGAAGACTCCGTTTTACTAATGTTTTCCAATGTTACAAAAATGTGTAGAATAAATATTACATTTCAACATTTATATCAACAAAGATTTGTGTCAGCCTGTGAAACATAGTCATTTTGATAGTTAATAGCTACTTTAAACACAATCACCACGTGTTGCCTTCACCATAAGAAGTATATAAGGCTTTTAATTTTTTGCTGCTCCAGAATAATTTTTTGGTGTGTGTTTTTGGTCCAATATGGCTCTTTCAACATTTTGGGTTGCCCAGCCCTGGACTAGAGTAACTTCTCCTGGCCAGTAGGTGGTGCTGTGCACACAAACTTCGCCTTTTTAGCATTTGTCATGTCTTTCTATTTGATTATTTTATGCAAGCACTTATTCTTTTGCAAAAGAAAACTACTTATTCCAAAAATGTTGGTTCCATCGACATCATTTCAGGAAAAAATAGAATCATTTGTAAGCATTTGACCAATTATTCACACACATCTACAAATATGTCTAACAAAACTGTATTAGAAAGAGAAAAGGCCATTTTATTAAATGAGGCAAAATTATAAAAATGTTGCTGCCTACAAAATAATTTAAAAAGCATAATTGAATCAAGTTCATTCAGAAGTAAATCCTTTTATGAACTATCAATTGTTTATTTATTTATTCATTTTTTAATCAGCACATTTCGTTATTGGTCATTTGCCTCTTCATTGTTTGTAAATGGCATTGACTAATAGATTTTATTTTATAAATGTCGCGTTTATTTCTTTATTAAAATCCCCATGAAGATAAGCAGCAGTGTAAAATTCCACAACACTTGTACATGTACACAACACAACAATACGTAACACAAAGGGAATACACCTTTTCATACGTCACATGTCATTCAACAATAAAACCACAGCGCCACATTAATTACATCATGTATGGAGAAGTCCTCAGGCACGCACGCAATAGCCATAACAAATACAATGATGATTACACAATTAAAAATCCTGTGCATGCAATCCAGTTAGAAAACAATACTAATCATGTCTAATAATGACTGTCTAAATCAGGGGTGTCAAACTAATTTTAGATCGGGGCCACATTGAGAAAAATATACTCCCAAGTGGGCCGACTAGTAAAATCACGGCACAATAACTTAAAAATAAAGACAACTTAATATTGTTTTCTTTGTTTAAAAATAAAACAAGCACATTCTGAAAATGTGCAAATCATTGTTTTTTTACACTTATATATGTATATACAGTCGTGATGAAAAGTTTACAGGCTGCGTGGCGATGGCGAAGGTTGGGAGAGTGACTGCGCCAGCAACCTGAGGGTTCCTGGTTCAATCCCCACCTTCTACCTACCCTGCACATCCGTTGTGTCTTTGAGCAAGGCTCCCGCCATCATTGTGTGAATGGGTGAATGCGGGACTAGTGTCAAAGCGCTTTTAGTACCTTGAATGTAGAAAAGCGCTATACATGTATAACCCATTAAAACACATTTAAAGAACATAATGTAATGGCTGTCTTGAGTTTTAAAAAAATCTATAACTCTTATTTTTTTGTGATAGAGTGATTGGAGCATATACTTGTTGGTCAAAAAAAAACATTCATGAAGTTTGGTTCTTTTGTGAATTTATTATGGGTCTACTGAAAATGTGAGCAATTATGCTGGGTCAATGTTAATAATTGGTTACATGTCCCTTGACAAGTTTCACCACATTAAGGCGCTTTTGGTAGCCATCCACAAGCTTCTGGTTGAATTTTTGACCACTCCTTTTGACAAAATTTGCGCAGTTCAGTTACATTTGTTGGTTTTCTGAGATGGACTTGTTTCTTCTTCAGCATTGTTCACACGCTTAAGTCAGGGGTTGTGGATGGCTACTAAAAGCGCTTTATTGCAGTGAAACTTGCTAAGGGACATCCAACCAAATATTAACATTGCTGTATGTATACTTTTGACCCAGCAGATTTGGTCAAATGTTCAGTAAACCCATAGTAAATTCATAAAAGAAGCAAACTTCATGGATGTTTTTTGTGACCAACAAGTATGTGCTCCAGTCTATCACAAACAAATAAGAGTTTTAGAAATTTTTGGAAACTCAAGACAACCATGACATCATGTTATTTACAAATGTCTGTAAACTTTTGACCACGACTGTATGTAATATTTGCATATTGTATATACAGTATATAATATATACTGATACTTACCGTGGTAGAGGAGTTTGCGTGTCCCAATGATCCTAGGAGCTATGTTGTCTGGGGGTTTTCATGCCCCCTGGTAGGGTCTCCCAAGACAAACAGGTCCTAGGTGAGTGATCAGACAAAGAGCAGCTCAAAGACTTCTATGGAATTACAACGAAATGAACCCAGATTTCCCTCGCCCGGACGTGGGTCACCGGGGCCCCGCTCTGGAGCCAGGCCCGGAGTTGGGGCACGATGGCGAGCGCCTGGTGGTCGGGCCTGTTCCCATGGGGCCCGGCCGGGCACAGCCCGAAGAGGCAACGTGGGTCATCCCTCCAATGGGCTCACCACTCATAGGAGGGGCCATAGAGGTCGGGTGCATTGTGAGCTGGGCGGCAGCCGAAGGCAGGGCACTTGGCGGTCCGATCCTCGGCTACAGAAGCTAGCTCTTGGGACGTGGAACGTCACCTCACTGGGGGGGAAGGAGCCTGAGCTAGTGCGCGAGGTAGAGAAGTTCCGGCTGGATATAGTCGGACTCACCTCGACGCACAGCAAGGGCTCTGGAACCAGTTCTCTCGAGAGGGACTGGACCCTCTTCCACTCTGGCGTTGCCGGCAGTGAGAGGCGACGGGCTGGGGTGGCAATTCTGGTTGCCCCCCGGCTCAAAGCCTGTACGTTTGAGTTCAACCCAGTGGACGAGAGGGTAGCTTCCCTTCGCCTTCGGGTGGGGGGACGGGTCCTGACTGTTGTTTGTGCTTACGCACCAAACAGCAGTTCAGAATACCCACCCTTTTTGGGTACACTCGAGGGAGTACTGGAAAGTGCTCCTCCGGGTGATTCCCTTGTCCTACTGGGAGACTTCAACGCTCATGTTGGCAACGACAGTGAAACCTGGAGAGGCGTGATTGGGAAGAATGGTCGCCCGGATCTAAACCCGAGTGGTGTTTTGTTATTGGACTTTTGTGCTCGTCACAGTTTGTCGATAACAAACACCATGTTCAAACATAAGGGTGTCCATATGTGCACTTGGCACCAGGACACCCTAGGCCGCAGTTCCATGATCGACTTTGTAGTTGTGTCATCGGATTTGCGGCCTTATGTTTTGGACACTCGGGTGAAGAGAGGGGCGGAGCTTTCTACCGATCACCACCTGGTGGTGAGTTGGCTGCGATGGTGGGGGAGGATGCCGGACAGACCTGGCAGGCCCAAGCGCATTGTGAGGGTCTGCTGGGAACGTCTGGCAGAGTCTCCTGTCAGAGAGAGTTTCAATTCACACCTCCGGGAGAACTTTGAACATGTCACGAGGGAGGTGCGGGACATTGAGTCCGAGTGGACCATGTTCCGAACCTCTATTGTCGAGGCGGCTGATTGGAGCTGTGGCCGCAAGGTTGTTGGTGCCTGTCGGGGCGGTAATCCCAGAACCCGTTGGTGGACACCAGCAGTGAGGGATGCCGTCAAGCTGAAGAAGGAGTCCTATCGGGTTCTTTTGGCTCATAGGACTCCGGAGGCAGTGGACGGGTACCGACGGGCCAAGCGGTGTGCAGCTTTAGCGGTCGCGGAGGCAAAAACTCGGACATGGGAAGAGTTCGGGGAAGCCATGGAAAACGACTTCCGGACGGCTTCGAAGCGATTCTGGACCACCATACGGCGCCTCAGGAAGGGGAAGCAGTGCACTATCAACACCGTGTATGGTGCGGATGGTGTTCTGCTGACTTCGACTGCGGATGTTGTGGATCGGTGGAGGGAATACTTCGAAGACCTCCTCAATCCCACCAACACGTCTTTCTTTGAGGAAGCGGTGCCTGGGGAATCTGTAGTGGACTCTCCTATTTCTGGGGCTGAGGTCGCTGAGGTAGTTAAAAAGCTCCTCGGCGGCAAGGCCCCGGGGGTGGATGAGATCCGCCCGGAGTTCCTTAAGGCTCTGGATGCTGTGGGGCTGTCTTGGTTGACAAGACTCTGCAGCATCGCGTGGACATCGGGGGCGGTACCTCTGGATTGGCAGACCGGGGTGGTGGTCCCTCTCTTTAAGAAGGGGGACCGGAGGGTGTGTTCCAACTATCGTGGGATCACACTCCTCAGCCTTCCCGGTAAGGTTTATTCAGGTGTACTGGAGAGGAGGCTTCGCCGGATAGTCGAACCTCGGATTCAGGAGGAACAGTGTGGTTTTCGTCCTGGTCGTGGAACTGTGGACCAGCTCTATACTCTCGGCAGGGTTCTTGAGGGTGCATGGGAGTTTGCCCAACCAGTCTACATGTGCTTTGTGGACTTGGAGAAGGCATTCGACCGTGTCCCTCGGGAAGTCCTGTGGGGAGTGCTCAGAGAGTATGGGGTATCGGACTGTCTGATTGTGGCGGTCCGCTCCCTGTATGATCAGTGTCAGAGCTTGGTCCGCATTGCTGGCAGTAAGTCGGACACTTTTCCAGTGAAGGTTGGACTCCGCCAAGGCTGTCCTTTGTCACCGATTCTGTTCATAACTTTTATGGACAGAATTTCTAGGCGCAGTCAAGGCGTTGAGGGGTTCCGGTTTGGTGGCCACGGGATTAGGTCTCTGCTTTTTGCAGATGATGTAGTCCTGATGGCTTCATCTGGCCGGGATCTTCAGCTTTCACTGGATCGGTTCGCAGCCGAGTGTGAAGCGACCGGAATGAGAATCAGCACCTCCAAGTCCGAGTCCATGGTTCTCGCCCGGAAAAGGGTGGAGTGCCATCTCCGGGTTGGGGAGGAGACCCTGCCCCAAGTGGAGGAGTTCAAGTACCTAGGAGTCTTGTTCACGAGTGGGGGAAGAGTGGATCGTGAGATCGACAGGCGGATCGGTGCGGCGTCTTCAGTAATGCGGACGTTGTATCGATCCGTTGTGGTGAAGAAGGAGCTGAGCCGGAAGGCAAAGCTCTCAATTTACCGGTCGATCTACGTTCCCATCCTCACCTATGGTCATGAGCTTTGGGTCATGACCGAAAGGATAAGATCACGGGTACAAGCGGCCGAAATGAGTTTCCTCCGCCGGGTGGCGGGGCTCTCCCTTAGAGATAGGGTGAGAAGCTCTGCCATCCGGGAGGAGCTCAACGTAAAGCCGCTGCTCCTCCACATCGAGAGGAGCCAGATGAGGTGGTTCGGGCATCTGGTCAGGATGCCACCCGAACGCCTCCCTAGGGAGGTGTTTAGGGCACGTCCAACCGGTAGGAGGCCACGGGGAAGACCCAGGACACATTGGAAAGACTATGTCTCCCGGCTGGCCTGGGAACGCCTCGGGATCCCCCGGGAAGAGCTAGACGAAGTGGCTGGGGATAGGGAAGTCTGGGCTTCCCTGCTTAGGCTGCTGCCCCCGCGACCCGACCTCGGATAAGCGGAAGATGATGGATGGATGGATGGATGATATATTATATTTTTATATAATATATACAATATATAACAAGTCCCAATTACCATGTACAACAGAGGTCACCAACGGGGTGCCCAGGTAGCTCGCAAGGACCAGATGAGTAGCCCGCTGGCCCGTTCTAAAAATAGCTCAAATAGCAGCACTTACCAGTGAGCTGCCTCTATTTTTAAAATTGTATTTATTTACTAGCAAGCTGGTCTCGCTTTGCTCGACATTTTTAATTCTAAGAGAGACAAAACTCAAATAGAATTTGAAAATCCAAGAAAATATTTTAAAGACTTGGTCTTCACTTGTTTGAATAAATTCATTTACATTTTTACTTAGCTTCTTATAACTTTTAGAAAGACAATTTTAGAGAAAAAAACAACCTTAAAAATTATTTTAGGATTTTTAAACACATATACCTTTTAAATTCCTTCCTCTTCTTTCCTGAGAATTTAAATACATTTTCAAGTAATTTTTTTTTTTATTGTAAAGAATAATAAATACATTTTAATTTAATTCTTCATTTTAGGTTTTGTTTTTTTGAAGAAGAATATTTGTGAAATATTTTTTCAAACTTATTATGAATAAAATTCAAAAAAATAATTCTGGCAAATCTAAAAAAAATCTGTAGAATCAAATTGAAATCTCATTTCAAAGTCTTTTGAATTTGTTTTAAAATGTTTGTTCTGGAAAATGTAGAAGAAATAATGATTTTTCTTTGTTAGAAATATAGCTTCGTCCAATTTGTTATATATTCTAACAAAGTGCAGATTGGATTTTAACCTATTTAAAACATGTCATCAAAATTCTATAAACTAATCTTAATCAGGAAAAATTACAAATGATGTTCCATAAATTCTTTTTTAAAATTTTTTCAAAAAGATTCGAATTAACTAATTTTTCTCTTCTTTTTTGGGTTGAATTTTGAATTTTTAAGAGTCGAAATTGAAGATAAAATATGTTTAAAAATTTAAATTTCATTTTTTCTCCTCTTTTAAACCGTTCAATTAAGTTTTTTTTTCATCATTTATTCTCTGCAAAAAACCTTCCGTAGAAGGAAGAAAATGTACGAATGACGGACAGAAATACCCATTTATTTTTTTTTGACATTTATCTGTTTTATATATATTTAATGTGAGAAATTAAGAGGATCAGTGTTTCTACACAGATAAACATCATTAATTATTAAACAATAACATAGAGTTAAAGGTAAATTGAGCAAATTATTTCTGGCAATTTATTTAAGTGTGTATCAAACTGGTAGCCCCTCGCATTAATCAGTAAACAAGAAGTAGCTCTTGGTTTCAAAAAGTTTGGTGACCCCTGATGTACAATATTACAGTATATGTAACAGCTTCTTCTGAGTGTCCGTGCTCCTGCAAGGTGCGTGTTGTCATGCGGTCAGTGCTCAGGTCAGTGCTCAGGTCAGTGGTCAGGTCAGTGCATACGTCCGTCATGAGTGAGGGGGCTGTGACAAGGTGTGCTCACCCGCCTTATTGCACTCCAAAATACACCCTGACTGGACTTCAAATAAAACTGTCAGCCACTTTTGAGCAAACAAATGCCGCGCATTCAAGTTTAATATTCTAAACAATGTTACAGCATGACATTCTAAATATAAAATTGCATTTGTCAAAATATGGGTCTCTTTTTTTCAGTTGAATTAGATAATGCAAGCAAGTAATTAATTGAGTAATCACGATTAATCATTTCTGTTTACCTTTGAGCCGAACTAAAAGTATATGATGATGATGATGAAGACGAAGATGATGAATAGTATGTGCTGTTGGAGGGGAACAAACAAACCTCCTACAGGAAGAGGAACAAGAGGAGTGTGCGACCTCTGGGACTTTTCTATTCATGGGGTTAAAGGTCAGATTGGATCCAGCTCTCTGCGGACAGATTAGAGCCAGTCACCAAGGTAACGTGATGAAGTGTGTGTGTGTGTGTGTGTGTGTGTGTGTGTGTGTGTGTGTGTGTGTGAGCGTGCGTGCGTGCGTGTGCGTCTGTGTGTGTGTGGCAGCGTATGAATCTAATTTTATGTGTGTACATTTGTGTTCAAGCTTTTTAATATTTGTGTTTAGTCTAATCTCCATAAAAAAATGATTTAAAAAACTATGCCAAATGTCTGTGTGTCTGTGTCTGTGTCTGTGTGTGTGTGTGTGTGTGTGTGTGTGTGTGTGTGTGTGTGTGTGTGTGTGTGTGTGTGTGTGTGTGTGACTCATTTGAGAAGGTTGGAGCCACTTGGCGTGAGCGAGGTCACTCTGCCTGCACAGAATGAAAACGCCGCATCCCCGATTCACGTGTGATTCACGGAACATGTTGCACGATATGTATTTCATACTTTGCTTTTGCTCTTCTCACGGCAAAATTTAGCAGTAATTCATCATCAAATGTGTTTCCATTATTTTTGTTTCTCTCTTCAGACCACCCGTTTAAAACAAAACGTCTTGGCACAGGAAGTATTGTTGTGGTTGAAATGTATAAATATCTAGTTTTGACATAATAAAATGCATTTAAGCATGTTAGATAAAATAGAAAATATGAATTCAAATATTGCAATATCACAAAAATTATGACTCGTGCAATTCTGTAAGGAAACATATCTATTCATCCAACCTTTGTGTCAGGCATCATTCAAACATAGATTCATGCTCATGTTTTGGAAATGTAATTATGAATGTATGAAAATCATTAGGAATTATAATATGACATAGAGTGTTAATTATGATCCAATGACGTACCCATAATAATGATAATAATAATAATAACCTGGTGACTTGTCCAGCGTGTACCCCGCCTTCCATCTGAATGCAGCTGGGATAGGCTCCAGCACCCCCGCGAGCCCGAGAGGGACAAGCGGTAGAAAAATGGATGTATAGATAATAATAAAAAAAAAAAATTATTTTTATTTTTTTTAATTAAATCAATTTAAAGAACACAAGATACACTTACAATTAGTGCACCAACCCAAAAAACATCCCTTTTTCATGACAAAAAAATAAATAAAATTATCAAGCGCTGACCGGTCCGCAGCTACAAAAAGGTTGAGGACCGCTGACCTAGAGCATTGACAATGATCCAATGATGTACCCACAGTAATAGTAATAATTACAATTAATAATCTTAATAGTTAAAATAATAAAGAATAATAATAGTAATGATCTTTGGGAACCACACGATTCGATTCAATTGTTGGGGTAACAATTCTTGATTGAAAATCATATTTTTTTTCATAATATTGGGTCCCACTTCTGTGATTAACGACATTCCTCCATAAAATAGATAAACAACTGTTATACATTTTTATTTTACTTAAAAGAAAACTGGTTTTGTTTCATAAAATTCTATTCAAACATTTAATAAAGTCAAATACAAATAAGGCAACAAGAGAAATATCCCACACTTCTCTTTTGTAAAGTAAATCTGTACAGCAGGTATGGACATCTACATCTACATCTACAATATGATTTGCCTAAGCGGTTAGACAGGACGGACTAAAAAAAAATTATATCGATTTTTGCTTTTTATGATTTGTATAATAATAATAATAATAATAATAACTTAGATTTATATTGCGCTTTTCTAGACACTCAAAACGCTCACAGAGAAGTGCGACCCAACATTCATTCACACCTGGTGGTGGTAAGCTACATCAGTAGCCACAGCTGCCCTGGGGTAGACTGAGATAAGACTTGTTACAAATAAAAATTGCAATTAATTCAAAAATAGATTTTTTTGATACATCTAATGCAGTACATTCCAATGATGCCGATTAAATATTGATAAATACAATACAATAATAACATGTCATCATATTCGTGTTCTTTTTCAATCAATCAATCAATTAATCAATCAATCAATTTTATTTGGACCAAGTTAAAAATCTTGCACACATTTTTGCACAAGTGATTAACCATCCAAAAGGAGTGGGAAGAAGATGTTCTGGTGCCACCTCTGTAGACATTTTTTGTGGACTAGGGGCCTAAACTCCTAAAGGTTTGCGTGTACTAAAAAAACTTGCAAACTCGATAGCACACACAAAGCTGATCTACTAAACCTGCGCAAAGTGGATTGCGTCTCTTAAGTGAGCAGAACAAGGCGTGTGATTCATTAAGCGTTGTTGTTTTGTCAATATGCAAAATATATGCCGATCGTCAAAACAGCCAGAGTACTGGGAGGAGAAGATGCAAGCATAATATGCAGCACGCGCAATGTGATTTATCAACACTGAATTTGCGGGCGCCCTTTTGCGTCTATATTTGGTACGCCTAGAAAGGACGTGCAAAACTAGCAGTTGCACAGAAATAGTTGTGAGAAAAGAAAGCGATCGTGCTGCAACTCCGTCGTACATGTGCTCGTTGACATATATGGACTGTCGTAAATATATGTATCAGACGTATTTTCTATTCAGCAATATCATTTTACAATGTTATAGCTGTGGGATGATTGAAGGGTTGATTAAACAAATTCAATTGATGCGTTTTGGTGTCTGCTGAGGTTTTTGAAATGATGTTTGTTTTATCATATAGGTCAATATTAACATATCTTTTATGTGAAAAAAAAATGTCAATTTGTATTTTCTTTAGTTTGTGCCAGCCTCATTTGAACGTACTTTCAGCCTGCAAAAAAAGGGGAAAAAAAGTTTCCATTGTAGTTGCACCACAGCACCGCTTCTAAAATGCCCATAAAAAGTGGTACATGTCTGCTGCTTGTTTGAAAACATATTAAAACACCAAAAGTGGGAGGAGCATGAAAACATGAATGTGCATGAATGAGTGTTTCTGTTTCCGTATAGCTCACAAAACCTCATTTAAATAAGGCGGTCGGCCCCACTTTTCAATTGTACACGCAGTGTTAGATGATCACTTTGCAACGCCTTCACTAATAGTACACGCTGTTTTATAGTTTGCACATACTGTTTTGCATGTGGTCTTTACATCTTAGTAAATCAGACCCTAAGTCGCCTTATGTCGGTGCTGATGTGTAAATAGTGGAATCATAATTAGGTTAGCTATATAGGTAAATTATTTGTGAAAATACAAAGTAATAGTGGACCAAGACAGCTGCTTTGGGGCACTCCGCATGACGTAGTTCTAAATTCAGAGAAACCAAAACACTGTTTGTGTCCTGCTGGCTAGATAACAGTCGTGTAACAATTTATTTTAATAACGATTTGATTCGATTTGATATTTGTTTTTGCCAAAATATTCGGGCACAATATCATTTTTTTTAATGATACGATCCAAAACGATTCATTGAGTTAAAATCGATTCAGTAACATTTTAGCCCAAAAAAGTAAATAAATAAAGAAGCGTGTCTGTGAAATAAATACTGGACACCGCAGGTAAAGTTTCCTATATTCATGTTATTTCTTGAGAGGGAATCATGGAAACAAACAAATGAGTAAACAGCAATTAATGGCCAATGCATTAGTATCTTATTTGAATAAAGTGCAACCAACATTTTAGGTTGAATTAACAAGAGGAAACACTTTCTGCTCTCATTTTCAACATTCAAAAAATGTTGAATGCAGGTACACTAACCAACATTTTAAGAGTAGATTGACCTGCTAAAGGAATTTTTTGATCTGGCCATACAGACTCTTTATCATGCATGTGTGCTCATCCCTGTTGATACAACTACAATATGTTTGCAGTGCAAGGTAATGTCAACTTGACGAGCAGCACTCATGCGTACCGTGATGCTGATGACAGCAACTCTTCATGTCATTCTTTAACAGGAACAAAAATGCACTGAAGTGCTTCTCAGAAGTTAAAAGAAATAAACAAAATAATGAAGATGGATGAAAATCTTTTGCCTTCATTTGGCGATGCTAAGTGACCTAGGACCTAGCAGCTACAACCTACTGCCAAGGATACACCTTATTTACCTTAATTGATATTAGCAGAGTTACTAGGTACAAACCTAACGCTACTCACAATGTCGTTAGGAGATGAAGCCTGGGGGTTTGCACTGAATGTTAACAACAAAGAATGGATTTGCAACCAAAAATAAATATTTTACACAAGAAAAATATTTGCAAAGAAAAAAAAAAAATTATTTGAAGTATGAAAACATATATTTTTTAACACACAAAATAAGTCAAAACATGGTTTCGCTTGTAAATATGATTTGTTATATTATTTGTCAGCAGCCACTCCCATGTGGTCATGAGCTGACCAATAAAAAGGCTTCTAACGTGTCCTTCAGAAGAGGCCCCGCCCACTAGATTGAAGATGAGCCTTGACCAAAGAAGATTTGTAACCCTCCAAAGAATATGTCTACCCAACAAAAATTATTTTGTTAAAAAAATATATATTTTTAATTGAAAAAAAAAAAAAATGTGTTTACAAGTTTTTTTGTGGGGGTTGAAAATATATTTTGGAGTGGTTTTGTGGACATTTTTCTCCATATGTTTCCTCCCTTTGAGGCAAAACTTTGGGACTGACTCTTGAAATACCAATCTACGTAAGGGAAGTCCACACTATGACTCGCGGGCCGAGTGCGTCCTGCTAGAGTCTTCAGTGCCGGCGAGACATCAGAAGTTTAACAAGAAGGTTGGCCCACAGCATGTTTGTGCCTTACTATTGGTCACCTGCCAATTGGATCGGATCGATAATAGCGCTCTCTTCAGAATCGATGGTAAACGACCATGAGGTTCATTAAGAAAGAACTTGAGCACAGCATCAATTTAATTGACCCTTTCCAAACAACTTTTCCCAATTGTGGTCTAAATGAACTATAACCAAAAGATAAAGTCAACACACAGTTGCACATAACACACCTCCTGCTCATTGAACTGTGTGGACATTATAAAACACGTTCAAGCACTATATATCATTAAAAATCCATAAATTCACTCCAGTGCATGATGGGTGATATGCAAAACACTCTCTTTACACTTTGCCATGTTTGGTGCATTTTAGCTGCTTGATATTTCTGATTGATTACAAAACTTTAATGAGGTCGTCAGGGAAGTAAACAAGGTAGGAA